>NC_060121.1:848547867-848850897 GCF_021461395.2 Schistocerca americana
GCAGTTGACCTTGAACGTAAATAAACGTAACATACTGCGCACGAAGTGGCCGTGCGGTTAAAGGCGCTGCAGTCTGGAACCGCAAGACCGCTACGGTCGCAGGTTCGAATCCTGCCTCGGGCATGGATGTTTGTGATGTCCTTAGGTTAGTTAGGTTTAACTAGTTCTAAGTTCTAGGGGACTAATAACCTCAGCAGTTGAGTCCCATAGTGCTCAGAGCCATTTGAACCATACTACGCATACTTAGGAAAAGAAATAGACTACCGTAGAGCTCAGCGTTGATGAAACAGTATCTACCTAAAATATCTGGGAGTAACGATCCAGAGCGACCTTATGTGCAATGACCACGTAAAACAAATAGAGAGAAAACAGATGCCAGACTCAAATTAATAGAAAGAATCTTAAGGAAATGAAACTTATCCACGAATAAAGTGGCTTATAAGGCATTTGTTCGACCGATTCTTGAGTATTATTCGTCTATCTGGGATCCTTACCAGGTAGGACTGATAGAAGAGAGAGAGAGAGAGAGAGAGAGAGAGAGAGAGAGAGAGTAGATCCAACGAAGAGCGGCGCGTTTCGTCAGGGGATCGTTTAGCCGGGGCTAGAGCGTTACGAAACTACTAAACGATCTCCATTGGTAGACGTTACAAGAGAGGCGTTGTGCATCACAGGGAGATTTACTACTGAAATTTCGAGAGAGCACTTCCCGAGAACAGGTCGGACAACATATTGGTTCCCCCACATACGTCTCGCGTAACGACTACGTGGAGAAAATTCGAGAATTTAGAGCCAACGCAGAGGCTTACCGATAATCATTCTTCTCACGCGCTATTCGAGAATGGAACAGGGTTGGAGGGCTCAGTTAGTGGTACAAAAGTACATTCCGCCACAAACCATTAAGGTGGCTGGTGGAGTACGATGTAGATGTAGATTTACTACGCCATCTTCAGGCCCGCTGACCGACTTGTAGGAAGATTCCAATCTCGCTTCCGCTCGTAATAGAGGCCAGCAGTCAGATACTGGTATCTGTAGACGTCTGCTTGATGTAGCAATCAGTTCAACCATAACCTACAGATTCGGGTATACTGATGGTTGAAGTGACGGCTGTATCAAGCAGAAGTCTACAGATACCAGTATCTGACTGCTGGCCCCTATTATGACCGGAAGCGAGATTGGAATCTTCCTACAAGCCGGTCAGGGGTCTTGAAGATGGTTTAGTAAATTGCCGAAACTGATAGCCAAATAAAACAACAGTACGGAAATTAGACGGCTGGAAGGTGTTCGATTTATCCTAGACAATGGTGAGTCAAAACATTATGTCCACATGTTTAACAGCTTGTTTGTCCGTCTTTGCAACAAAATACATACTGATTTTGCGCATCAAGGATCTGATTATTTGCTGATAGGTTTGTGGAGGTATGTGGCATTACATGTCTGTGAACAGGTCATATAGATTCGCGTAAACAACGGGTCGCTAATTTGCGTACGCGGTGATGGCGTCCGATGACGACCCAGATAAGTTCCATAGGATTTTCATCAGGCGAATTTGGTCGCCGAGACTTCAACGTGACTTCACTATGACTTCAGTACAATGCCCCTCAAACAAAACAACAACAGCACAGTTCTGGCTCCGAGGTACTGACAATTATACTGCTGAAAGATGTCATCGACGTCGGGGAAGACTTCAAGCATGAAGGGACGCAGGTATTTCGCAGCTATCAGTGTCTTCGATTACTACCACAGGTCCCATGCAAGCTCAGGAGAATGTCTCCCATTGCATAATATTTCTCCCACCATCCTGCGTCCGTGGCGCACTCCACTTTTCAAGCCGCCGTTCACCTCGATGATGTCCGGCCAGGGTGGCCGAGCGGTTCTAGGCGCTACAGTCTGGAACCGCGCAACCGCTACGGTCGCAGGTTCGAATCCTGCCTCGGGCATGGGTGTGTGTGATGTCCTTAGGTTAGTTACGTTTAAGTAGTTCTAAGTTCTAGGGGACTGATGACCTCAGAAGTTAAGTCCCATAGTGCTCAGAAACATTTGAACCATTTCCACCTCGATGATGGCTTGCGTTTGTGGAGACGACAATCGACCTAGTGTAGTAAAAATGTGACTCACTCGAAGAGCCAACACGTTTCCATTGATCGATGGTAGAATTCCGATGGTCATGTGCCCACTGAAATTGTAATTGACGATGTCGTAGGGTCAACATGTCGACACATAGGTGTGGTCTGCTGCAGAGCTCCATGTCCAACAATGTACAAGATGAACGATGTGCTCCGAAACACTTGTGCGTGCACCAGCATAGTGCTCTTTCAGCAGAGATGTCACAGATCACCGTCTATCATATTTTACAGAGCAGACAAGCCTCGGAACCCTATATTCTGTGAAGAGTTGTGCACGTCCATCCATTTATCACATTGTAGTAGTTTCACTGTCCTTCTGTATCTTTCCGTAGATGCTCACGACAGTAGCACGTTAACATTCGGCCAGCTTCGCCGTTCCGAGATACTTGTTCACAGGTTCTGGGTAGTAATAATCTTCGCCAAAGTTGCTTATCTCAATGGATTTCCCCATTTGCAGTCCATATCTCCACTGGGGTGAACTCCGCCGGCGTCTGCTCCCTTCCACAAGATGGCACCTAACGTCATAATGTTTTCGCTGATCAGTGTCATGCTGTTCCCTTTAATTTAATGGAACCTCGAAAACCGTAAATTAGTATTAGTTAACTGCACATCAAGGTCCCAGTATTAGCCTTTCATGTTAAGCTAGTAATGCATGTAAGAAAGGTGGCCGAAAGCAGAAGTGAGTAAAGGTGGAATCTTCAGTACCTGCTGGAATTTACACTTTCACCAATGCCCACAGTGTCACTGAACACGTCTGGTGGCTTTGTGAGCTTGTAACGCGATAAGGGATCTGTGTAAGCGGAGCGGAGACGAATGGGGAATGATTATAGTGACGATACGGGCCGCTAATTGGGTAATGCAATGACAAAAGCGAATTTGAGAAAGGGTAGTTTGTGACGGTCTCGCACCTGAGAACTAGTATCTCGGAAACGGCGAAGCTGGTTATTGCTCATATGTTACTGTCATGAGCATCAGTGAAAAGTGGTTGAACGATGCGGAGAGCACAAGTAGATGACAACATGTTGGATGTCCGCCCTTCATCACAGAACGTAGAAGTCAGAGGTTTTCACGCTCTCCAAAGCAGGATAAGTGGCGATCTGCAGCAGGTTTGACGAGAGAGCACAGTTTTGCGGCAGGCACAAATGCATCGGAGCGCACTGTTCACCATACGTTGTTGAACATGGTGCCCTGCAGCAGGTAGCCTCTAGGTCTTTCCATGCTAATCCGAAGATATAGTGAAATAGTATCACAGTAGTTACGGCACAATCAAGATAGAACTGTGAACCAACGAAAACGTGTTGCCTTTTCGGATGAATCAAGTTTCTTGTTACATCAGATCGACTGTCGTGTCAGGATACGCCGTCATCCAATAGAACGGGTGATAAAAACGGACGTAGGCTGGTAGGGGCAGTATTATGCTATGGGGAAAATTCACCTGGCTTGCCATGGGATCTGTGGTGGTAATCGAAGGCACCATGACCACTGCGGACGACGGGAACACTATGACAAGCCACCTGCGTCCCTTCGTGCTTCATATATTACCCGAAGGCAGTGGCATCTTCCATTAGGATAACTGTTCTTGACGCAAGGCCAGAATTGTGCAGTATTGGGTTTACAGGCATGATAATGTACTCGTACTGATGTCTTGCCTTCTAAATTCGGCGGCTCTGAGACAAGTGAACATACCCGGAACGGTATGGTGACACAGGTCCATGCCCACAAACCACCGACCAGTAATTTCATGCAAGTGAATGACATGTGAGTAAACATCTGGTTCCACGCACCGTCAGTTGACATCTGGTCCCACACGCCTCCGGTAAACATTTAAGGACTTGTCTAAATGATCCCATTCAGAATGGCTATGCTATTGCGTGCAAAAGGCCAGCCAACACGATACGATACAAAGTTTTAGGTCATCATTTTGTGTCCCAAGAATAGACTGGATTCAATTGACAATGACACATTTACTACCTTCAGCAATACTTAATAATTTCTAATGAGGTTTTCATAGGAAATGTATGCGAAATTATGTGGCTGAAGCTCAGCATCAAAGATTGACGAAACGGGTTAACTGGATGTGATTCTTGAGTTTCTCCCGGTGTATTGTTGATCGAACAGTACACAGGTCTACTGTTGGTTCAGTGTCCAACTAGCACAATATTTCGGCGATCAGACATTTCGCTTTCGTCAGGTACGCTGATGAACTGATCTCTTGAGAGCGCGCGGTCGACTAATATCCGCTACCCCCACGAGCCGCTTCGTCCACCGCCCATGCCCGCGATCCACGCCCGCAGCCACGAATATGCTAGCATCGGCGTCTGTGATAGCGTTGGTGTAAGTTCTCTGAACGCCAAAATCGCCAGATCGTTTTGCTTGTTGGGAGCCTTCTTAATTAAATTCAATGCTGGTTCCCAAGCTTTGCTAATATTATAGCTGCAATGTCGGTTGATGAGATCGTCCCTGGTGTGAATTTCAATGGCCACTCTATCGACGCTGTCCCAGTATTTGGAAGGCTGTGCCAAGACCCTGGTATGTTCATACTCAGTCGCGTGATTCTCAGACAGACAGTGCACTGAAACCGCTGACTTGCCGGGATACATCAGTCAAATGTGCCTCGTGTTCTCAGCAACGATCTTCGATGGTGCACAGTGTCTGTCCAATATACGTCCTCCAACACTGACATGGAGTCTGGTATACGCCGGCCTTCTAAAAACCGAAATCATCTTTGATACCTCCCAATAATGTTCCTATTTTGTTGGGTGGGCAAAAGACAGTTTTTACTCGGAGCTGCCAGATTCCATTGAGAGGCACCCACATGCCTTGCTCATACTGCGGCATCAAGCAGTCAGGCCTGCAAGATGAGTGGTCTGCCAAGCGAGTGGATTTATTCTTATTTCTCGAGTAACATCAACGACTGATTATGAGCTCTAGTGCGCACAATCAAGCTACAAATTATTCTCCTGTTTGAATATTACGCAACGGAAAAGGATAACGCACATCTGACTATTAGAAATTTACACAACGCTGATTGTTCACTACGCTCTGACAATACCACATTTTCTTTCTTACCCAGCGGCTTTGATCAACGTGTGGCCATCGCACTGAATATGAATGGCGCACACATTATAAATTCTGGATATCACGACTACACACTATTCGAAGAACAAGGTCACCAATATTTTTCTTTTCACTATCTTTTTTATTCCGATAAATTCTATTATGATTCAAAGATAACCTAAACACACCATTACATTTTATACAACAATTACACGTGAGAAACTCCGCCCAGTGGGCATGGCTTTACATTGGTAATTCTCTATCTTATGGTCTAGTAATTATCTAACGCTACAGTGCACTTTCTGGATAGGATGGTGGATCTTCTGCTATATCTCACACTTCGACTCTCACACCCATCATCACGAAAATTTACTCCATACCGAGTGGTACAAAAAGGAACATGCATAACCCACTGCCTCTGAACCTATCGTGATGCTCTCCCATGCAAACCACACATACTTAAATTACATGAAATACATCACACTGGCAACACAGAATACATCGCAAAGAATAGTCACAACGTTAGAATCACTTCACTTTCAGCTATCCCACTTCAATTAGTATTCATCCCAGTTTCACACGACACTGCCCCACTTTGTAACTGTTCTTTCCTACTTCGAACTCTGGAGGATATATGCACGTCTTCCTGTGCAATGCAAACCAAGTGGCGTTGCTGGATAGACGGCTGACTCACCTTGCTTCTCTCTCATAGTATTTGAGTTTGAATCTAGCGTCACGCGGAAACATAACACGCAAAGTAATATTAAGATCATATTCGTCACACATGCGAGTCCTCAACTGATACCTTGGACGAGTACTTATCTTTATCCTTTGTCTCATACACAGATTGAGACTCACACAGTAGTCACCACGTGGAAGTGCTCGTCTCTAATTTCAAGTCCTGCACACGCCATTTCTTAAATATTTTCAACTTATAGTACACGCGCCAGTAATTCAGCTTAACTTTAGCACTCGGAAGTATTTCAATTTAGTACTAGCACTAGCAAGTATTCCAGCTTACTGCTACATGTGGTTTCATTGTGACCGTTGGTCACATCTGAAGATTACTACGACCCCCTTAATATTACCTGCCTGTCATTTAATTCTCCCCCCAAAAGTTCCTGAAATAGAGAAATAATTATTCCAAACTACTCTTAAGTATTTCACATGCATACTATTCTCTCCACACTTTTGTCTTTAAGGAGCACACCTAAGACAGGTCTTACCAACACAAGATCCAGCGCCAGAGTGCTGAAACATGGCCGTTCTTCAGGTCATCTCGCACCTCCGCCGAGGTGGAGGAGCACCATGCTACGGTATTGGTCAGCCACACTTCAGGCGCTCAAAGTTCAGGTAAATTTCATCTCTTTGGTTCCACCAAAGGTGACCAAAGGACCGTCTCAAAGATGATCATATATTGCACATTCACTATCTGCGGTTAGCAGACGACCATACGTTCATTAATTTCACAGATCTCACCAAATTGGATGTATTTTGTGGGAGTGCACATGTGATCAGTTAAATAAATAAATTGTCCTTCTTGCCTACACTGGTATCCAGCTTCGGTGAATTAAGTGAAATTGAGTTATTATTACAAAAAATATGTTGTTCTGACCAGAAAAACGAAGAATGTTGTACCTATTTTCAACGTCGGCCGGTACTGTACCCTTTCACCATGTCAAAGTGGAAAGATATTTATTGAATAGACGGTGCGCACCATCAAAGATCGTTGCCGAGAGCACCAGAGGTACACTCGACTGATATCGAGAATCTCATGATGGAGTATAAACGTACGGAAGACAGTATACCTTACTCGCCAGAGCGTTGATCAGAACCCTCTGGAACTATTTAGACTTCATTTACAACTCGCCAGACATTTTAGTTCTTGGGCCTGCGATTGTATTGATGTATTTATCTGGATAGCAGCCGATCCCTCTATCATAGACGTCGACGCGAGCCCGCCATTTGTTGCCGTGGACGTGGACCGCAGTGGAGCGGCTCGTGAGAGCAGGGAATATTAGTCGAAGCTCAGTTCGTCAGTGCACTGACCATGGCGACATGTCTGATCGCCGAAATATTGTGCCCGTTGGACACTACGAACCGGCAGTACACCCATAGACTGTTCAATGCCAATTGGATGTCTTCATAGATCACCTATTTGTGAAGGTGTTATTATAGAAACAAATGGTTCAAATGGCTCTGAGCACTATGGGGCTCAACTGCTGTGGTCATAAGTCCCCTAGAACTTAGAACTACTTAAATCTAACTAACCTAAGGACAGCACACAACACCCAGCCATCACGAGGCAGAGAAAATCCCTGACCCCGCCGGGAATCGAACCCGGGAACCCGCGCGTGGGAAGCGAGAACGCTACCGCACGACCACGAGATGCGGGCCTATTATAGAAACACTGGAGAAAACTTTGACTATATCGAGCAGAAATTTCCCAGTCATTCAATAGCAATAATAAGAGATTTCAACTTACAAGCAGTAAACAGGGACGCTTACATGCGTGAAGCAGATGCCACCGAATTTCATGTGTAATTCTTCTAAAAATTACTTACAGTAATTAAAGAACTGACTTGGGAGGATAACATCATTGATTCCAAGTAATTGACAGATTCCAAATTATTTAACTAGTCAACGTAGAGGAGAGAATCGGTGCCACAATGCCGTTTACCATCAGTAACTGCAGATATTAGAAGGAATTTTACGAAATCAATGATAACACACAGAGCACTGGTGTAATATTCTACAATATTTATCACACTTGAGAGATTGCAGGGGACTCTCAATTCTGGTATGGTGTCATGCTGCTTAACGTGCTTAGGGAAGATGATGTTTATTACTTGGTTGCTATACTGGATACGATCTGACGTCATTCATACGATGAATTGGTTGGCCGTAGTTAATGCTCTTGCTTGTGCGCTCTATTGAAGGAATAGCGGATAAGCTTTACCTGCATTCAAAGGAAGAGGGTGCCGAGCTAATTGGCTGCAGTAAGACTTTACAGCAAGGCCAAGGAGAGCGGCTTTTTCTTCGGAAGTTGGGTGAAACGTTTGCGGATGGCCAAGTCCGCCGATCTCATTGTGCAGACGCGTTGAGTGGTGCCGGTCGGTCGTCGGCAACGTCCAGGTGGGCTGACTAGTGCCGAGAAGTCAGTGGAGCTATGAGCAGAGCATTGGTGACCGGCAGTAGAGCAGAGGATGGGCCCTTGTTAGGTAGGAAGCCGATGAGTTGGCTACGAGTTTCTGCGAATTTCCGTGGGACAGGTCAGTGGTGCCTAGGCGTCCAGACTCTGCTACAAAACATATTTGTAAAGGCATGAGGCTTTTAGCAAGTTTATGGCTGTTATTTGGGAAGTTCGAAATGGACGAAACATGGAAGGTAACGATCTTATTATGAAGGGCTGTGATTCCATCCAGGTCATGCTTTCAGCAAAGATATGGCGTAAACATGTGCAACCTCCCTACGGAAATAATAATTAAATGAATTTTAAATATTGTAACCGCGGAATAAAATTGGCTCCCATTTATAGTCTCCATGCAGAAATGCATTCACATTTACTGTACCCACAAAATTCTTTTCTCATTTAATGTTAAGTTCGAAATAGAAAAATTCCTAAACATCAAAATAATAAAAAAAATTCAGTAACCTGGTAAATTTTATGACGACAGCAGCGCTGCGCCACGGCCCTGTATTCTGAGTAAAAAACCAAAAATTCTTACCTCAATAAAAACTGCGAATATATCTGCTCTTACATAAAATATTTTCGGCACAGTTCCGTACAATGCTGGCCTATGCTTTGTGACTCGTGAAAGGAATTAATTATTCATTGGATAAAATCTTTAAATTGAAATGAATGCTTTTTTTAAAAAAAAATTACTTTATATTATAAAAATTATTATTGGGGCAGTTTTTAAAAAAATTGACGACAATTCACATACATTACTAGATATGCGCAAGGCTGCTTCTTTACCTTCTACAATAATACTCATCCTCCAGAGTCCAGACCAGCGCAGACACGCGCCGACTACTACTGACTACTGCCGACTCACGCAGACTACTGAAGACTAATGCCGACTAGCGACAAGCAACAATTAACTACATACTGCTCTCTGGTCAGAGACTCTCCTATGCCTTGCCTATTGCAGGAAGCGCATATAACGCATACGTCTTACGTAACCCTCCGCGGGGGGGGGGGGGGGGGGGGGGGCAAAAATTTGGCAGCGATGGTGAGTGAATTGGACTTGCCATGAGCAACAAATTTTTCTTAATTAACTAAGTTTACAATCACAGAATATATACATATATATATAAGTACAGAACATGAAATAAAATATAGTGCACATGCACTGAGTACAGAACATATCAAGCAATGACAAAATGTATACACAATGAGTACAAAACATATTAACAAGTGGCAAAAGTGCACACGCACTGTAGTACAGAACATATCAGGAAATCACAAAATGTATAGGCAATGAGTACAAATCATATTAACAAATGACATAAAGCGCACACACACTGTAGTTCAGAATATATCAGCAAATCACAACATGTATGCGCAATGAATACAAATCATATTAACAAATGACATAAGTGCACACGCACTGTAGTGCAGAATATCAGGTGTTGAGTGGTACTTAAGTTAATAAATTAGTGAAATCAAAGTGAAGTAGAAATTAGAATATAAATTAAAAACTTGGTTTAGTTTAGAGAGTTACATACTAGCATTCAGCGGGCAGAACAGCAGAACAGAAGAGACAATGACCGTGAAGTCAGCAAGTTCCACATTAGCGGGCGCTGTCGATTCAGCCGTCAGGGCATCGCCCGACCGGCTCACGTGTTTCTCAGATGTTGCATGTGAGTAAAGGCCCTCGCCTACATTCCAAGAGCCAATGACCGACGTTAAGAAGATTCTTCGAGAAGCTTTTCAATGTGACGGAAGAGGCAATGACCGGCTCACGTGTTTCTCAGTCGTCACATGCGATCAGAGGCCCCCGCCTACATTCCAAGAGCCAATGACCGACGTTAAGAAGATTCTTCGAGAAGCTTTTCAATGTGACAGAAGAGGCAATGGCTGTGAAGTCGTTCACCTCCAGTAAACTGAAGTGAATAAATACGCGAGGCGCAGTGGGCCCAACAGACGGGGTCGAAGACGAGGACGGAGACGGAGACGGAGACGGAGCCGAGACGAGAGACGAAGAAGGAAGAAGAGAAGAGTAGCAGTAGTTTTCAGTCAGTTTCGGTGCTGAAGACCGTCATGCAAGAAGAGACTGCATCATGCACAGACGCACCAAGTCCGCCGCTGTAATGGAATAGCAAGCCGCAGCCGCGGCGCCAGAAGACAGAAGTTAAAAGGTATTGGAAGTTTGGTTTTTACATACCCGGGTGACTCGTGAGGACGGAAAGGAGACGGCCTCACATCAGCAGTCACCTGTGAGCTGGGATGGAGATCTGACAACCGAAGACTGGCAAGCGGGAGTCCGATGTTCGAGTCTGGGACACTGGCCTTCTCCCGCCGCGCCGCTCCGCTGGCCGACGCACAACACACGCAGCCGCTTAGAGAAGAGAAACACTGGGACGCCACACCCAAGGTTTCATCCGATGCACGACTTCGCTCGCAATAATTAAACCGGCCACCTCACGCTGCGCGTCTCCAGTCAGCTGGGCGAGACGGCGACACGAGATACACACCGCTACGCGTAATCAGACGCCGTCGCCGCCGCCGCAGCAGAAGACTTCACAAACGACACAGCTGCCGCTCTCTGAACCAGAACATTCCGTAAGATACAGTTGTACAGATCTTCAATAAAAGTTATCTTATGTAAAAATGATGTTTCATTCGACCTCATACCCGAGCCAAGGAAGAACCCACCCTGCCCACATGTTGTTAAGAGAGAAAAGTTAATTTATTTAATATTTTCACCCTGACAGAATGCTTTAGAATGCTCATCCTGACAATTGACATCATCCAAAGAGAAAACCCAGTTACATTTAGTAGCAGAAGTGTTACATTTAGTATCAGAATTGTTACATTTGGTGTCAGAGAAAAAAACACTTGGCTCAATATGAGGTGTGAATGACAGTCACTAAAGGTCCACAGTTAGTATTGTTTAATGTGTGAAAGGATAGAGATGTTGCATAGACAGTCGTAATATTTTCTTCATTTTGAAGGGTATTCTCTCTCATAATTTTAAGAGTTCGTCGAAAATATTTAAACATCTTTTTTATTCAGTGTGGTAAGATTGTGTAACTAACAGTTTGTAAAATGATGACACGAAATCGTACAAAGTCAGAGTCAGCACCACAAGCGGTTTCTACTGATGAAGATATTCAGAGCTTAGTTAATCAAATAGCACAGCTTGTAAATGATAATAATGCATTATTTAAACAGTTGAGTGAGGTTAGGCAAACCAGTTCAATCCCTTCCACCCTAGATTCCTCAGCAGCAGCCTTAGTAACTCCTTTTTCAGGAAAACCTGGCGAGGATATAACAGCCTTTTTTGATGATTTAGTAGCAGCTGCAAAGCTAGGATCATGGTCAGATGAACAGCTCTTACAAATGACAAAGTTAAGATTGCTAGGAGAGGCTAAAGCACACGTATTATACCATGAAGAATTACGGAATGCTCCAACATTTGAGGAATTGAAGAAAGGATTACTCAAACGTTTTCAAAAACAAAACAGCTGTAGATTTTATAGGGAAAAATTACACACTATCACTCAGAGGCAAAACGAGTCGTGAGAAAGCTTTGTAGATAGGATTAGAAAAGTTAATATTAGCACCTATCAGTTGACAACTAGTGATGCAGCAAATAAAGTTGTTTTACAAGAGGCAGAAGATGGAGCTCTGGATACATTTTTACGTGGGTTACCTCCTGAAACGTCCCGTCGTGTCAGGGCAGAGTTTCCTAAAAATTTAGCGGAAGCTGTATCTGTGGCGACGGCTTTCGAAGAAATAGACATTGTCGCCAGACACAAGGAGAAGCGAAATGTATTTTCAGCAGGAGTACGATGTTTTAGGTGCGATCGACAGGGACATATAGCAAAAAATTGCAGACAACCTAAATGCACTAATTGTCAAAGAATAGGTCACACATTCAAGGAATGCAGGTCTAAGATAGTTTTTGGAAATAGAAATCAGTTAAACTCCAACGGGAATGTCGGAACCGCCGCCAGGCGTTCCCAATAAAATTTCATGTCATTAAGGCTAATGTGAGGGCGGAATGCTGGTTATCTGCAACCATACAGGATAAAGAGGCAAGGATACTGGTGGATACAGGCGCAAACGTATCAATAGTGAGTAATGAATGTATTGGAGAAAAGAAATATGACCCTCCAAGGTATAGATTGAGTGGAGTAGGAGGAGGTACAGTGAAGTCATTAGGACGTACATCATTGATTTTCTTTATTCACGGTGTACAATTTCAAGAAGATGTAGAAGTGGTAACAAAGGTAACTGAGGGGTACGACGCGATCCTAGGGTTGGATTTCCTGAATAAACTTCACGCTAAAATCGACCTCAGACAGCAAACTGTAGAACTTAGCGGAATAGTGTTTCAGCTAGGTGACACCGCTGCAAAGGGCCCACTGCCGCAAGATTTCCCCAACCGGAAGGCGAAATCAACTACGCTGCGTGCAACGTCCTTGAAGGTTGATTCGCGGGATCAGATACCATCTGGCTCAGGAAAACTTTTCTGGATGACCGTTGACCCCGAAGTACCTACAGATACAGTGTGTCTAATAGAGCCTTTAGAGGAAAATGAGGAATTATATGTATCACATTGTTTTGTACGTAGGAGTGTTGTACGTGTTCAAGACGTTGAGGGAGAAAGAAAAGTACCGGTACATATTGACAATTTCGGAGTGGAGGACAAAGATTTGCATAAGGGAATATTAGTAGCTACAGTCAGTACTTTTGTAGAAGAAGATTTCATTTGGTCGGATATTAATGATGGTCAGAAACCAGACGCCTATAAAACCGCATTACGCCAGAAGATTGAGCATTTGCACGGAAATGATAGAGACACGATAGAAGCAGTTTTAGTTGAGTTCCAAGATTTATTTAATGCAGAAGGTCCACTGCCAGCAGTAGATATCACACAGCATAGGATCCCAACAGGAAATAGCCCCCCAGTTTACAGGAAGCCTTACAGAGTTCCGCATCACTTACAGCCAGTACTGGATGAATTTTTAGAACAGCAACTAAAAGATGGAATTATAGAATATTCTGATTCGCCTTATAATTCAAATATTGTAATTATTCCAAAGAAGTCTCCCGATGGTACGAAACGATATAGATTTTGTTGTGACTACAGGCACCTTAACAAACAAACTATCTCAGATGTTTATCCTCTTCCTAACATTACAGATATCATTGACAGTTTGGGTAACAGTGAATACATTTCAACAATCGATCTACGTAGCGGATATTGTCAATTGGAAGTTGCACCTGAAGATAGGCATAAAACAGCATTTTCTACCCCTGGAGGTCACTGGCAATTTAAAACAATGCCTTTCGGTTTGAAAAATGCACCAGCAACTTTTCAAAGACTACTCGATGGAGTATTGCGAGGACTTAAAACTCAGCAATGTTGTGTATACCTAGACGATATTATTGTATTCTCCAAAGACATTAATGAACATGCTGTGCGTCTGCGTAATGTTTTTCAGAGACTTAGAAAAGCTATATTAACACTAAATATGGAAAAATGTAGTTTTGCATTAACAGAGGTTACATACCTAGGGCATGTCATTAGTGAAAAAGGAATTAAGACAGATCCTCGATTAACTTCGGCAGTTACGGACTTCCCAACACCACAACGCGTTAAGGAAGTACAAAGTTTCATTGCTCTGGCATCGTATTACCGAAAATATGTTCAAAATTTTGCTGAAATTGCCCGACCCTTAACCCAATTATTGAAAAAGGGTGCAAAATTTCATTGGTCTGAAGATTGTGAATCAGCATTTCAAACCCTTAAAGATAAGTTAACACACAGTCCAGTATTAGCCTACCCAGATTATAATAAAGAATTTATTTTATCCTGTGACGCAAGTGGTCATTCAGTAGGAGTTGTTTTGAGTCAGAATATTAATGTCACGGAACACCCCATAGCCTACGCTTCGAGACAACTAACAACGGCAGAAAGAAATTATTCCACAACGGAGAAAGAATTGTTAAGTGTTATTTATGGCATCAAATACTTTAAATGCTACTTGTATGGTAGGAAATTCAAGGTCATTACAGACCACGCAGCTTTAAAATGGTTGCTTGGGCCCTATGTCTTTCCGAAATGGATTTCGAAGTTATCCATAAACCAGGCAAAAAACACACGAATGCAGATTGCCTAAGTCGGAAAATAGCACTTTTGGAAGCAACAGGCCGAGATACTGAGGACTGGAGAAAGGCACAAGATGAGGATACAGAATGCAAAAAATACGCAACTCAAAAACAATTTTGCTTTGAAGATGGTGTATTATGCCGTAAAACAAAACTTGGACCGCGAATTGTTGTTCCCCAACACCTTAGACGAGAAATAATGGCAGAGGCCCACGATCATATCCTCGCAGGACACGGTGGACAGCGGACAACCGAAAGACGTGTAGCAGAGCGATTTTGGTGGTAAACCAGAAAGCACGATGTTGCGCAGTACGTTCGTAATTGCATTGCGTGCGCACAACGAGCTGAACTCTCTCGTTCAAAAATACCCTTACAGAGGCTCCCCGAGGCTTCATGTCCATTTCAAATCTACGGAGTGGATCTCTACGGGCCATTTCATAAAACACCGGCTGGTAATAAGTATGTCCTTACAATTATAGATCACTTTTCATGATACCTAGCTATGGTGAGTCTCCCAGATCAGCAAGCAAATACAGCTGCCCAAGCTTTAGTTAACAACTGGATACTTAAATTTGGCGTACCTGAAGCTATTATCACAGATCAAGGATCTAATTTTATGTCTGAATTAATGAAACAGCTATGCCACTTACTAAAAATACGCAAATTACGACCAACTCCGTTACACCCTCAGTGCAACGGACGTACAGAAAGAGTTCATCGGACAATTGGCAAGATGCTTAGTTATTTCATTAACGAATAACATTCTAATTGGGATACGTATTTACCAATAATCGTGTCGGTGTACAACGCCAAAACGCATGAAGCAACTGGCATGTCACCTTATGAGGTGGTCTATGGGAGAAAAATGCCGTCCCCTTTTGATGTAATCAGGCAGAAAAACGGAAAAGTCGGAGAAAGAGTAAGAGATTTCAGTTGAATGATGAAGGATGTATGGAAAAAGGTTCAAAAATCTAATTCAAAGGCTTTGGAACGACAGGAACGATTAGGTAATGCCCAAGCTAAATATCCAAATTACAAAAACGGTCAGTGGGTGATGCTTTCAACTCCATATATTGCGAAAGGAAAAACGAAGAAATTTGTAACAAACTACAGAGGTCCTTATCAAATTATTGAGATCATGTCACCAGTCAACGTTAAACTGCAACTGCCCACCCGAACTACTATTGTCCATGCAAGTCGTTTAAAACCTTTTAAGAGCGCTCCAGATGTAATTCCTTCAACAATAGTGTCTGCTTTTCCGAAGGGTGGAGGTAGTTCCCGTAAAGGAAAAAGAGTGGCCACGCCAGCACAACATACAGACATGGCACCATACAATCTTCGACCAAGAGTGCGAATGTCCTAGTGGAATCTCAGTAGACTGTGGATAGTATAAAAATGTACATAATTAATAAATGATTTATTTTTTAAGAAAAAGAAATGTTGAACGTAGAAACATGTAGATCTTGTAGTTAACAATGTATTCCTTCTTTTCTTTGTTTTTGTTTTTACTAGGTTGGTAGGTCCATAATCATGTTGTTTGCTTTTCAGGTAACGCCTCTAGCATAATGGACAACTACATTGTGACTGTACTGCTCATCATAATTGCATTATTGGCTAATACGAATAATGGACTACAGATCAATCAGTTGATGAGTGGTGTAATTTTTGTAAAACAGGGTACTGTAATACTGACCAATCACAAGTGGACTATTTCATTAGAGTATAATTTATGGGCCTTACGTAATGAACTTAAGAACCTTGAATTAGAATTTGATATGCTACATGAAAGCACAAGTTCACCAGAGATTTTTGAAGAAATATCCAGTGAATTTAAAACATTACACTACTCATACGAACAGTTGAGAGGACAGTTGCGTCAGTTACAAGATATACTTCTGCAGACCGTTAAACGAGCTAAACGTGGATGGGTGGACGCAGGAGGTAAACTACTAAAGACCATTTTCGGTACAGCGGATAACGAAGATATTAATCAGTTAAATAATTCATTACAGAACATAGAGAGTACCGCGGAATTAAATAAAGGCACTATAGAATGGCACACGACAAGATTAAACGGATTGGAGCAAACAGTTTTTACTAATACCAAGGTCATCAGGTACATCACCCAAGAATTAAACGATTATCTTCTAGCTACTGCTGCTACGCTGAATAAAGACCTAAAGGTCATACAAACAAGGCTCGATATTGTGGATAAGAAACTTGCAGTAGGAAGATAGCTTAGGCTACTGACTGATCAAGTGATAGATGCACGGCTAGCAGCGGAGGAATTAAAGGAAGCCATCCACTATGCAGTACAGGGACATTTGTCACCCACGTTACTATCGCCGGTTACATTCATCTCATTATTAGTTAAAATTGAAAAACAATTGCCAGATTCACTAAAGTTAATATTTCCTGCAGATAAGAAACATTTACCACAGTATTACCACTTAGCTGCAGTACTAGTTGACACAGATAATGCAAGAATACGAGTTCGTATATCTTTTCCGGTTACGGATAAAATGGGTATATATGACTGTTACAGAGTACACTCATTTCCGGTAAAATGGGGCAAAATAAATAAATTTGTACAGTTCCGAACCCACCAATACGAGCACGGTAATGACAACTTCTGAATTAAATAGTTCCATATCCGAATAAGTTATTATATGTCCATCTCGCGCAATCCAATTGCATACCAATAGTTGTGAATCTCAATTATTTTTCGAACAATCTGACGCCATCAATTGCCAACGCGATATATTAACTTCCACATCATGTTTTTTCGAGCAAGTAGAAAATCACTGGTTATATGCAGTCAGTAATCCAACTGATATTTTTGCACAATGTTACGAGAACGGTGTAGCTATAACATTACAACATTTTGAACTTCATGGAAGCGGGCTAATAATTAACGGCACGTCATGTTCCATCTCAGGAGCGAATTTTCATTTACCCGCAACAATCACTGGTACAAGTAATGTTAATTCATCCTTCCCTCTAATTTATCGGCCAGAAAACGCCATGCAAGCATTTCCTACAGAAAACCTGTCCTACCTCAATGACTCCCTTGACAGTTCCCTTCTGAAGTCATTAGATACGTTCATAAATTCACAGCAAGGCAAAATTGATGCCAATTCCACACTGTGTGGGGAGACGCTGACTAGAGCGGAGCGCTTGTTACTGGTGTTGCTGCCGTACGTTCGAGATGCCGCCCAAGACTAGCGGGAAGGCCGCCAAGAAGGCAGGCAAGGCGCAGAAGAACATTTCGAAGGGCGACAAGAAGAAGAAGCGCAAGAGGAAGGAGAGCTATGCCATCTACATCTACAAGGTGCTGAAGCAGGTGCACCCTGACACGGGCATCTCGTCGAAGGCGATGAGCATCATGAACAGCTTCGTGAACGACGTTTTCGAGCGCATTGCGGCCGAGGCTTCTCGCCTGGCGCACTACAACAAGCGCTCGACCATCACGTCCCGCGAGATCCAGACCGCTGTGCGGCTGTTGCTGCCTGGCGAGCTGGCCAAGCACGCCGTGAGCGAGGGCACGAAGGCGGTGACCAAGTACACGAGCTCCAAGTAAGGAGGTGGCTCTGGAATGGACGGAAGGATGGGAGAAGGCTCCTCCGTTGCGAGAGCGGCAATTCATCATATTTTGCAGTCAGTATTTTTACCTGATCATCGTTTTTAGTGTCACAAGCATTAATTTGTTTTTGTATTTTACGTGTGGTTTCGTTCAATTTTTTAACATCTGCTTTGACGACATCGGAATCATGTATTAGTTCTAATTGTTCAAGTCTGTTGGTCACTGTCTGAAAGTCTACTGTGTGTGTACCTGTTTTTGATTTAAGATCGGAAATTTCATCACGCAATGCGGTGTTCAACTGTTTAATAGTATTAATTTCGTCTGATACGGTAGCAATATTGTTGTCTAAGTATGTTTTTGCTTTCGTAAACAATTTACGTTTATCTTCCTGTCTCTGTGCGGTAATTGTTTCCATGACTTGTCGCTTTACTTTATTCTATTCCTGTATAAATTTACGGTAACGCGTTACACTGTTTCGTAGATGGTGATTAAAACGTTCATCAATTTGACTGTTCTGTTGGTCAAATTTCGCATCTACTTTTGCATCCAGTGTGCGTGAAAGTTCTGCTGACATTAATTCAAACTCGTCGCGTAACTGTGTTGCGTTTTCAGAGCATTGTTTAGCGACTGCACTAATTTCGTCTCTAAGTGACTCTGTTGCAGCTGTTTGCGTATTCCTTAATTCTTGAGCAACAGATATGATTTCTTCACTACTTTTCCTAGCACAAGCCTTAATTTCCTCACGTAATTGTTCTTTAGTATCACGACATTGCGCGGCAATGGCAGTAATCTGTTCACTAAGCTGTCTGGAATTGTTGTCTAGTTTTTCATTAAGGTTGTCTTGTTTTTCACTCAACTATTTGTAATTGTTGTCTAATTATTCATTAAGTTGTTGTTTGAGATTTTCATTATTCCCATTAAGTTGTTTGAAATCTTCATTAAGGTTGTCTTGTTTTTCATTAAGTTGTTTGTTCGATTGATTAATTTGTAGCAATAATGTCATAACTTGATCCCAGCCAAAATTAGCGGCTCTATTCTCTGTACTGTGTGATGGTGTATCTGCAATTGTCACGTTTTGTGTATCCATTTGGATATTCTGTGATTCTTGAAAAATGTTTGCTAATCAGATGTGCACTGTTAGTCACTACCTCAGAATCAAATAAATCTGCCGTACTTTGAGTACACTGTTCATTTTCGTTAGAAAAATTTCTCTCTTCACAATTCAAATTTTGCAAATCGGTCATGTCGAACTGGGCAGCGTTCATTGTAACAGAACCTCCCGCATCATCAATTGTTGTTAAATTAACAGATGGCACAATTGAATTTGTTTGCTCATCATTAGCACTAAAATCATTACTAGTGATCAGTACGCACTGATTGTCTGTAAATGGAGGACTATCATTAAGACACTGAGTGTCGCTAGTATTATCAGTCAATATATTCGAATTGGCTATTTCAGTCATTGCACATCGCGATGTACTGTTGACTGTTCTTCGCAGCATCTTTCACAAATCAAAATTAAGCACAAATGAAACAAGGACAATGTAAAAAGTAACAAACACAATTACAACAAAGATCAACAAATTGCCGATGATCTGTGAAAGAAAGAGTGACAAATTAGTAAATGTGTTGCGCCAGATGCAAACTACATTTAAGTAAATAAGAGCAGATATATGACTACTTTTCAGAAGATTCACAAAGAAATACGATCCTGGCAGGGTCGCCAAGTGTAACCTCCCCATGGAAATAATAATTAAATGAAATTTAAATATTGTAACCTCGGAACAAAATTGGCTCCCATTTATAGTCACCGTGCAGAAATGCATTCACATTTACTGTACCCACAAAATTCTTTTCTCATTTAATGTTAAGTTCGAAACAGAAAAATTCCTAAACATCAAAGTAATAAAAAAAATTCAGTAACCTGGTAAATTTTATGACGACAGCACTGCTGCGCCACGGCCCTGTATTCTGAATAAAAAAGCAAAAATTCTTACCTCAATAAAAACTGCGAATATATCTGTCCTTACATAAAAAATTTTGAGGACAGCTCCATGCAATGCTGGCCTATGCTTTGCGACTCGTGAAAGGAATTAATTATTCATTGGATAAAATCTTTAAATTGAAATGAATGCTTTTTTAAAAAAAATTACTTTATATTACAAAAATTATTATTGGGGCATTTTTTAAAAGAAATTTGATGACAATTCATATACATTACTAGATATGCGCAAGGCTGCTTCTTTACCTTCTACAATAATACTCATCCTCCAGAGTCCAGACCAGCGCAGACACGCGCCGACTACTGCCAACTCACGCAGACTACTGAAGACTAATGCCGACTAGCGACAAGCAACAACTAACTACATACTGCTCTCTGGTCAGAGACTCTCCTATACCTTGCCTATTGCAGGCAGCGCATATAGTGCATACCTCTTACACATGTGGAAAACAGGCCACAAAACTGAATCTTTTTTCCTTTTCTCTCAATTAATTTTTAAAGTAGCTCGTTCGTCAAACCTGTGTATGCAGAGCAGGGGGCAGTCTCCCAGCTTCGAATGCTGAGCTCCAGCTCGTGACTGACTCGTGCTAAATTCGGTGTAGTCTAAGCATGTAAATGTGCTATGCTACTGAGCTGGCGAGGAAGGCTGAGAGAAAGAGAGGAACACACTCTTGTGCTGACACTTTGCTAGTAAAGAACGGCAGGTCTCTACCAAGATGGTGAGATGTGTGATCTGAGGTTTTCCCGGCGTACAGAAATCTTGAAAGTTTCTCCGGTATTCAGCCGGGTAGCGTCGTCCAAAAGGAGCGATATTTCGGCAAGCCGACTTCTTGCCACCTTCAGGCGTGCTTGGTTCTGATTTATCTCTGGTGGATGCCGACTTTATATAATCTCCACCCTTCTCCCGCAGCCTCCGTCTGGGCGCTTCCGAGCGGTCCGCGGTCGGTGGTGGGGGAAGTGCGGCGCCCCGCGACTGATCATTAGTTGCAGTCATTCCGCGGCCACGGCCGCTTGCGGAACTCTGCCGTCGTGCTGACAATGCTTCTTCTTCTGCTCCTGTCAGGATACCTGAAGCAGAAGAAGAAACATTGTCACCACGACGTCAGAGTTCCGCAAGCGGCCGTAGCCGCAGAAGGACTGCGGCCCATGATCTGTCACGGGGCGTTGCCCTTCTCCCACCACCCAGCGCCGCCCTTCCCCCACCATCGACCGCGGACCACTCAGAAGCACCCAGACGGAGGCTGCGGGAGAAGGGTGGAGATTATATAAAGTCGGCATCCACCAGAGATCAATCAGACACCAAGCACGCCTGAATATGGCAAGAAGTTGGCTTGCCGAAATATCGTTCCTTTTGGACGATGCTACCCGGCTGAATACCCGAGAAACTTTCAAGATGGTGAGACTTGCGTGCTTTGCTAGTGTGCCACTTAGAGTCTGTGCCAGTCACCATCTGAACCGTCAGAGGTACTGCTTCTGGCATCACGTACACAAGTGATACGTGGTTGTACTTACTTGTTTTGAGTCGGCCTTCTAAGTGTTTGACATATTTTGTCATGCGTAGTCGTGGCACGGAGTCAAATTGGATTGGCAGACCAGGAAACGGGTCCAACTGCACACTGGAATCCACCGGGGTTTCAGAGGCTCATAGGGAAGTACCTGCTTTCCGAATAAGCCGAACGCAAGGCCGCGTATTTGCATATTTTCTGCGTGCGCGCCGTTGGTAACAGATTGTCGTTGTCCGTGACTCCAGTCGGCGACTGCATCGTGGTGTGAGACCCTGATCTGCAGAAGGGTAAAGAGTTATCTGCTACAACGTAGGGCTCCAATATATGCTCGTCAGCACCCTGTTCTTTGGAAACGATATTTTTCTTTATGGAATAGTAGTGTATAGATATTCTATAGCAGCGTAGTTTTTCGGCCATACCACGGATTCACATTTATGAAGTCAGTTAAAGTGATTAGTTCTGGTTAGTTTGATGTTTTGATCCTCAGCAGATCACTTTGTTCACCATACACCACCTATTATTGAATGCGTTTGTAAAATAAAAATGTTTGTGTGTCGTTTCTTTAGCTATTTTTTGTTTGTTTGTCATGTGATGTTAAGAATGAATACATCTATTGTTATTTAGACCAGTGTTATGGTTAACATTACCTTTGCCATTTTATTAAAGTATTGATTGCAATTGAAAGGCCGGAATCTGGCACACTATGTGATCAAAAGTAACCAGACACTTTAAAAACATGCGTTTTTCATATTAGTTGCATTGTACTGCCACCTACTGCCAGGTACTCTATATCAGCGACCTCAGTAGTCATTAGACGTCGTGAGAGAGCAGAATGGGGTGCTCCGCGGAACTGATGGACTAAGAACGTGTTCAGGTGATTGGGTGTCACTTGTGTCACACGCCTGTACGCTAGATTTCCACACTCCTAAACATCCCTAAGTCCATTGTTTCCGATGAGATAGTGAAGTGGAAACGTGAAGGGGCACGTACAGCACAAAAGCGTACAGGCCGACCTCGTCTGTTGACTACCAGAGATCGCTGACAGATGAAGAGGGTCTTAATGTGTAATAGCGGGGAAACGTTGTGTGGAGTGACGAATCACGGTACACAGCGTGGCGATCCGATGGCAGGGTGTGGTACGGCGAATGCGTGGTGAACGTCATCTGCCAACGTGTGTAGTGCCAACAATAATATTTGGAGGTGATGGTGTTATGGTTCGGCTCTGAGCACTATGGGACTTAACATATATGGTCATCAGTCCCCTAGAACTTAGAACTACTTAAACCTAAGTAACCTAAGGACATCACACAACACCCAGTCATCACGAGGCAGAGAAAATCCCTGACCCCGCCGGGAATCGAACCCGGGCGCGGGAAGCGAGAATGCTACCGCACGACCGGTGGTGTTATGGTGTGGTCGAGTTTTTCATGGAGGGGGCTTGCACCCCTTGCTGTTTTGCGTGGCACTATCACAGCACAGCCCTACATTGATGTTTTAAGCACCGTCTTGCTTCCCGCTGTTGAAGAGTTATTCGGAGATGGCGATTGCATCTTTCAACACGATCGAGCACCAGTTCATAATGCACGGCCTGTGACGGAGTGGTTACATGACAATAACATCCCTGTTATGGACTGGCCTTTCGGATGTTTTGGAACACCGACTTCGTGCCAGGCCTCACCGACCGACATCGATACATCTCCTCAGTGCAGCACTACGTGAAGAATGGGCCGCCATTCCCCAAGAAACCTTCCAGCACCTAACTGAACGTATGCCTGCGAGAATGGAACTGTCATCAAGCCTAAGGACGGGCCAACGCCTTACTGAGTTCCAGCATTACCGATGGAGAGCGCCAAGAACTTGTAAATTATTTTCAGCCAGCTGTCAGGATGCTTTAGATCACATGGTGTATTAAACATTGGTTATAGGATTTCAATCATGTGCTAAGAATACCTTACCGTTGCAAGTAAACGTGATGAATACTGAGAGCAGGCAAGATACCACATAGACGTCTCACAGAAATGAAAACAACTAATAAACAGGTGTGAACTATGTTACGACAAAAGAATTCAAGAGTCAAGACTTCCCAAACGGAACGCAACTTCAAAAACGGTAAAAACATATGCTTTGGCAGAGCACAGAGAAACTGCGTGTTTGTGAAACTGTTTGTTTCACTTGTTGCAGCTTAAGTGACAAACTATTATATTTTCATCATTTCCTAGGAAGTGCTCATATTCACATTCATACGAACACCTAAATCGGGTGAGGAGGCGTATCTCACTCGATTTACTATGCGTACAATCTAGGTGCTTCAGTAAGAGATTCCTATCCTGTCACTAATGCAGAGTATGACACAGCAGACGTGTCTTCAGTTGCAGGATTCAGTTGACTTTGTGCCTTGTTATCAAAGGTTTGAGGCTTCCATTCGAAAGCTACTTCCTTTTGGCTGTTAATAGGGTAGTTGTTAAGAATCAACTGTCATTTTAGGTCCCTACCTTACACCTCGCTGTTGCAAACGGCGACACAGACACAAATTTGAATAAGACCAACACCGTTAACACCTTTTTTTTCTTTGTTTGAAGATACAGAAACTTCTAGAAAACAAAAATGAAGAAAAGGAAAAATAATTGTGGAAGGTTTGTTTTTTGTTTTATTTTTATTTTTTAATACAAATGGATAAAGGAAAGCCTTTCCTCTTCGGATACATAACCAGAATAATAGAAAGTCGTCCCGTTACGATATAAGGATGCTCCATACTATAGCCCGCTGCGAATTTTTCGATGACTGTCTTCTCGTTGCTGTGTTGTTTCCATTGTTCGTTCAATCTCATAAGAAAAGAAACTGGAAAGAGGTGCGTTGGTTATCTTCTCATGTCATCGATAATCCGGAGGCGAGGCGGATTACGGAATGCGCTCCAAAGAACATTATAAAAATATTGCCTGTATTTAGGGTTCTTAACGATCGCACAATGTCGTTCGTTGAGGTAATACCAAAAATAGGGTACTGTCATTTCGCCATTACCGAAAAGGTAGTGAACAGCGTGGCCGCTAATCCACGTCACAGAGTTCGTTTTTGCTCTTGAGAAATACATCTCATCGGGGAAAAGAAGTGATCGGGTAGCTATCCTGTCGAGAGTCTTGTGTGTGAGAAAAGCCAGTATCTGATGAACCAAATATCAAACGTCCTTTGCCGACCCGCATTCGAAACGATGTTCATCCGTGTCAATCACTTGGCATGTGGCACACAAGGGTGAGTCAACGAGGTGGATGTGATGTAGGCGGGATTGGCACAACTGTTTCCCATTAACTGTCACGTACCATGCAGATTGCACTTCAGTATCAAGGGTGGTGGCATTCACTGCCTGCCACAAAACATGCCACTTTGCTTTTAGTCACATCCGGCGTCCTGTTCAGTTGCAAGGCAGCATATATTGCCCTCGTCATCATCAAGCGTGTGGGTAGTAGAGCGGTATGGATGTAGCTTCATTCAAGGAAGAATTGGCCAATGTAGAAGAAAAGTGCTGGGACGTCCGATACCATCACAGGGGGTGCGAGAGAGGTCGGTCGTAAGGCTTCCAGTAAGAGACTTGTGAGGCACGTCGGACTTCGTCGCCACAGTTGCAGGTGACAGCTGACGAACAGGGCCTTCGCTCTGTTCTGAACATGACAAAGGCCTAAGCCCCCTCTGCTCCTCGGGAGGGTTAGGGACTCATAACGAATCTTAAATAACATGCCCGTACTAACAAAGGATCCCAAAACAGCCAGCATGCGGTGAGCCAGAGTAGGTGGAATAGGGAGTATCTGTGCAAAATGGGGGATGCGTGACGCCGAATAGACGTTAGCATATCGCGTCCGTTGCAGTTGCAGGAGGTCTAGACGTCTAACACGGTGGTCACTTATTCCTGCCCTCATCTGAATCAATAAACGCCTGTAGTTAAGGGCTGTTGAACGCTTCATGTCAGATGTGAAATCAATGTCAAGACAGCGGATTGTGTCACTGATTCGTAGCGGTGCGACGCTGTCGTCGGATAGACAGGGCATGCGATTTGTTGAGATTGAGATTGCGCCCCGATGCCGCGCTGTAGGTCGCCACCCACGCCAATGCTTCACGAGCATCGTCATTACTGCGAAGAAAGAGTACCAGATCATCTGCATAGGCAGTGCAGCAAAAAGCCTGTCCGCCAAGGGACATCCCAGTGAGGCGTTGTCGGAGGCCGCAGAGGAGTGGTTCCAAAACGAGGGCGTACAACATCGGCGAAAGAGGGCAGCCTTGGTCTCACCGATCGCTGGATCTGTATCGGCGGCGTGAGACGGCCGTTGTATAGCACCTTGGACGTCGCGCCGCGTAGGAGACGCATTAGTACCTCAACTATGACGTCCATATACACCATGTGTCGCAATACCTCCATCAAAAATGTGTGGTCGACTCTGTCAAAGGCCTGGCTAAAGTCGAGTGAGCCCAAAACTCCTGGCAGTTGGCGAGCTTTGGCTAGCGCGATCATATCTCAATATCGGCAAAGTGCAGTACGAATATTATGGTCACCTCCTAACGATGCCTGGTCCTGCGACACAACACATTGTACCGATCGCTTAGGCGTGCCGCCAGAATCCGGGTGAAAATCTTCATGTAACTGTTGAGTAAGGTCAAGGGGCGATAATCACTGATCCTGGATCCGCCTCGTGTTTTGTGTATGGGCACAATCAGTCCTTCTAGGAACGCCCCAGGGATCTGTGTCGTGGGAGACATAATATCGCGGCAAATATCAATCAATGCTGGTGCCAGCAATTGTTGATATGTCCGGTAAAATTCCAGAGGAAGGCCATCAGGTCCCGGGGACTTACGAGCAGCCTCCACCTGTATTGCTTCAATGATTTCCTATTCCGTTACGTCTGCAGTCAAATCCGCTGCCGCAGTGGGAGAGATCGTGCCATAGGTCAGTTGAGAGATTTCGGCGATTGCTTCTGGGGGATGTCGGTGTTCCGAGTACAGCCTAGTGTAGTGAGCGTGAAGGGCGTTTCCTATGTCGCGCTGGGTATCACGGCGTCGTCTGGCTTCCGTTGTGATAGCTTGGATCAGTGTCCTGCGTCGGCGCCCTCGTTCTGAAATGATGTGGTACATGGACGGTTCCTCCTGGGCCACTCTGTCTTGAGTGCGCGCTCAGACGATCGTACCCACAAGGTGGCAACGTGTTAATCTGATGATCTATGCCTTGGCACGGTTCACCGTCACCTGCCTTGCAGGTGAGTATGGCAGTGTCGTACATTGCCTTAAGATGCTGTAGTAAAAGTCCGTGGTATGTCTCTTCCATGCTGCTACATCTCGTCCGTACCCTATCAAGGTTTTCCGGAGGGATGGTTTGGCGCATAGTAACCACCACGATAGTGTAGACCGGTAGGTGCCACGCCGGAGGCCACAGGAATCCCACATTTTCTGTATAAGGCGTCGACATTCCTGAGAGGCTAGGTGGGCGACGTTCAACTTCCAAGTACCACGGCTGTGCCATACCTTCTGGTAGCCGAGGGTAACGGCGCAGATGTAGGCCTAGTGGCCAGAAAACGCTGTAGGCCAAACTTCGGCAGCTCTCGTTCCCACAGCTATGGAGCGCGAGATGTTACTCGACGTCTTCTGCGGGTATACCTGCACGGAGGAGGATCGCCACGCCACTGCCATTGGCCGACTCATGTGAGACCCAAGTCTTGTAGCCATTTGGTTCCTTGAAGTCTGCGACATACACCTCTTGAAGGAGCGCATTGTCGATGTTTGCTGCATTGAGCAGATCCTGTAGCATCGCTAGGTTATGTCGGGCACGTATGTTGTTGATGTTAATCATTGCTAGACGGTATGTTTGGTCAGCCACGTCGGCAACTGGGTTGTTTAGGAGGCCAGCTGTGGGCGGCAGGGGCGGCCCCACAGAGGCTAATGATACAGCCGTAGTCACTGTGGTTGGTCGGTGCTGGGTACAGCCGAGGGAGCATCTCTGCCCTAGGCATCCTCCGGGCGCTGTGGCTCATCCTCGACATCTTCCGCCCAAGAATCAGATGCAGCAATTGGTAACTGTTGATTAGTACTGTCAGTAGAGCGTTTGCGCGCATGTTCAGTAGCAGAAGTGGTGTTGTCAGTCCGAGGCTCAGAAACTGTATTCGCCGTAGCATCGTGACGGGAAGGGTGAGTTGTGGTAGTAGAGTCCTGAGTGTCTTCCGACGCCGGATGTTCGTCCGGGTCACACATCCGAAGCAAGCAATCATCGGGTGGCGTATGGCGCCGTTTCTTGTGTTTTCTAGGGGACCGTTGTTTTCGGACAGAGTGCGGGCGGCAATCGTCTGACGCAGTCTCCATTGGTAGGAAGGCAGAAGTCGGGACAATTTCTGGTTCGACCTCCATCTTCTCTTTAGGCTCGTCTCGGTGGCGCAACTGATCACCGTGTTGAGGTAATTCTGCCGATGACGTCGTGGAGGGGGATATGTTGACCGTCACACTGTCATCGACCATTGACTTCAATATGGTGTTTCGATACTGGGCAGGAACAGCTGTTGCGGCTGCAGCCGCTGCATACGTGATGGGGAGTGAAGTAGGTGTCGCCGGGGATGGAACTTCACCAACCGGTGCCGGCCGCTGTGGTCTCGCGGTTCTAGGCGCGCAGTCCGGAACCGTGCGACTGCTACGGTCGCAGGTTCGAATCCTGCCTCGGGCATGGATGTGTGTGATGTCCTTAGGTTAGTTAGGTTTAAGTAGTTCTAAGTTCTAGGGGACTGATGACCACAGCTGTTAAGTCCCATAGTGTTCAGAGCCATTTGAACCTTTTTTTTTTTTTCACCAACCGGTGTCTGAGTCAGTACAGGCCGATCGGACATGTCCTTCCTGGCCACAGCCGGCGCAAGTACGCGGTTGTCCGTCGTACATGACAGTGGCTCTGCAGCCGACAATTACTAAATAGGATGGCACATGCTTCGTCAGTGCAATCTTAATTTGTCGCACTCCGTTTAAGACGGGGTATGTCTCAAACGTTTGCCATTTTTCAACCAGGTGGTTCAAATGGTTCAAATGGCTCTGAGCACTATGGGACTCAACTGCTGAGGTCATTAGTCCCCTAGAACTTAGAACTAGTTAAACCTAACTAACCTAAAGACATCACAAACATCCATGCCCGAGGCAGGATTCGAACCTGCGACCGTAGCGGTCTTGCGGTTCCAGACTGCAGCGCCTTTAACCGCACGGCCACTTCGGCCGGCTCAACCAGGTGGCTTAGCACGTTGCCGTACGATTTTAAAGCTGTCATCACATCATCTGGCGGGACTTCGAATGGCAGCTCGAAGACCCTCAGAGTGCGAAGGCCTAATCCAGCGTGGTCGATCGTTACAGTTCCTTTGTGGCCATCAGGATGCTTAAATTTTAGTCCATGAGTGTGTCGGCACACAATATCAGTGCACGCCTCCTCATTGATCAGTTTTAAGTATACGACATATTGTGTTATAGAAAAGTGGATCCCAATGGTGTCTTGAGGTGCAATATGAAGTTCATTCCGGATGAAAGGTTCAATTTCAAGTGCTCGAGGTCTTGCGTAGTCCGCTTGAAACCCGATCTTAATTGTGGACTTGTGATTGGTTAGCTTCTCAGTTAATTAACTTGGATAGGACGCAAAGTATCGACTTTTTTTCTTAACAATTGTTTCTCAGCACACCCTGCAACACCCTTACAAGCTTTTCAGACTGTTAACCATGCACAATCGCTGCTAGCTTACAGTGCAATAGTGTGTAAATTGCTAAACTTCATCAATAAATTTGAATGTTCTTATGACTCAAAAGTTGTGTTCTTCGTTTATGTAGTAAAACTGGCATCCCGCAATACACCAATAAGCCAGTGTAGTAGGCTGGTATATTTCAGGTAACTGGCTAAAATGGCTCTGAGCACTATGGGACTCAACTGCTGAGGTCATTAGTCCCCTAGAACTTAGAACTAGTTAAACCTAACTAACCTAAGGACATCACAAACATCCATGCCCGAGGCAGGATTCGAAACTGCGACCGTAGCGGTCTTGCGGTTCCAGACTGCAGCGCCTTTAACCGCACGGCTTTCAGGTAACTGTTTGGTCTCAGCAGAGTATTGGTATGTAGTGGGAGCCAACTTGAAAAGAAGAAATATCGGATTTTAACGTACCATAATTAAAAGGTCATTAGTGACGGTCCCTTAGCTTGGCTAGATACGAGACGGGGAAGGAAGTGGGCTGTGGCCGTTCCAAGCGAATTGTCCAGGCTGTTATTTTATGGACTTTGTAAAACTTTAGTCGAGATGGTTTGTCAGTGACTTGAAACCAGCTCCTCCAGAATTCGGGTTTAGTCGTTGAACCACTTCGCCATCTCGCTAGGTTAATGGATGACAGTTTGATGACTCATTTCTGTCTTGGTAATGCGTTAGCTGAAAGATTGCTCTTAACTGAAACTGTGTTGATATTTTGCCACATTCCTTGTCTTCTTCACTGCTGATAAGCCCCGCCTCTGCTGAAAGACCTCCATTCTACTGCTGCTTCGTCGAACTTTCTACGACGAGAGTGGTTCGGAATGCGTAACGGGAGAGGAAAATGATTCGTCTAAATCTGCGTCATATGCTGCAAGCCACTTAATGCTGTGTAGCGAAGGGTACTTTTGTATCACTAACTGACCCCTCCAATCCTGTTCCACTAGCGAATAGCACTTGGGAAGAGTGATCGTCGGTAACCCTCTGAACTGGCTCAAATTTCTCGAATTTTCTCCTCGTGATCATTACGCGAGCCGTATGTGTGGGGAGGGAGTAATATGTTGGTCGACTGTTCCCGGGAAGTGCTCTCTCAGATTTTCAATAGTAAATCTCTCCGTGAATCATAACGTCTCTCTTGTAACGCCTGCCAATGGACTTTGCTGAGCATTTCCGTAACGCTATCGCGCCGGCTGAAAGATCCATTGATGAAGCGCGCCGCTCTTCGTTGAATCTTCTGTATTATCTCTTCTATCAGTCCTGCCTGGTAGGGATCCCAGACAGATGAAGAATACTCAAGAATCGGCCGAGCAAGGGCCTTATAAGCCGCTTCCTTCGTGGATGAGTTACATTTCCTTAAGATTCTTCCTATGAATCTGTGCCTGGTATCTGTTTTCCTACTATTTGTTTTACGTGCTCATTCCACTTAAGGTCACTCTGGATAGTTACTCCTAGATATTTTACGGTAGATACTGTTTCCAGAAGTTTGTCATCAATACAGAGCTGTACAGTAGTGGATTTCTTTTCCTAAGTATGCGCAATATGTTACGTTCCTTTACGTTCATGATCAACTGCCAGAGCCTGCACCATTCATCAATTCTCTGGATATCATTCTGCAAATCGTTACTATCTTCTGGTGTTGCTAGTTTTTTGTTGACAACCCACGTCATCTGCGAACAGCCTTAAAGAACACCCGACGCTTTCTCCTAGATCATTCATATACAGGGCGTAAATTATAAGTTGACAAACCAGAATAACTCGAAAAATAAGCTTCACACGAAAAAAATGTGTAGAATGCAAAGTTTTACATATGTTGACCCACATATTAATTTTATCTTTTTGGTCAACATTTGTAAAACTCTAATTGCTCTCTCTCGAACCCTACCCTACGGGGAGAGAGGGAGAGTTTTAGTTTTAGCGAATCAAAATTTACGAAGTAAATAAGTACTTTTTATTTATCCGTACCATTTTCCACGCGAAAATGAGAACATGGTTTTTCTTGAATTACAGTGTCAACTACCAACAATCAAAACAAATGTTTAAGACAAAATGTACGTAGTTTTTTATGCAGAATTTGATTCTGCTGGATAGCTGGAGGGCTAATTTTTGCACCAGCAGATGTCCCCCTCGAAAATAATGAAATTAGGATTCTACATATTTTTTCGTGTGAAGCTTATTTTTCGAGTTGTTCTGGTTTGTCAACTTAAAATTTTCACCCCGTATACTGTAAACAGTAACGGCCCTATTACACTTCCTTGAGTTACTCCAAAAATTACCTTTACATATGTCAATTTGTTCCATTAACAGCGACGTGTTGAGTTCTGTGTGCAAGGAAGTCTTCATTCCAGTCGCTAATATGCTCCGATACTCGATAAGTTCGTTTTTCTTTTTTCTCACTAAACGGCAATGCGGGACGGAGTCTTTCTTCCTGAAGTCAAGGAAGACGGCATCGATCTGAACGCTGTTGTCTACGGCACTGTGGATTCAAGTCTGTTCCTACATTTCTTTTGCCCTGTGGAAACTGCAGTCCGGTTAAGATTTCAATCTGTCCTTCCATTTCTTATACCGTACGGGAAATATCCGGCTGGCCTTTATTCTTTATTGAGCGGATGGAATTTTGCGGTCTGTTTGCCTTTGTACGGGATCAGAAAAAAATTGGAGAGCATTCCTTTTACGAGTTCTCGTTCTGTGACGCACCGAACTAATTCATAAAACGGTTTAACATTTTCATCGTTCGACGCTGCTCTAGGCTTGGTGAGATACGGCTTCTTCTTCTTTGAACGACTTGCTGCCTCCGGACACTTTGCATTGGTTTAATTTTTCACTTCCACAGAGAATCAATGAATAATGTAGGGTTGTACAACAGCTTGGTGCAACACGAATACCTTCCAAACTTTACAGAAGCTCTCCTGCGAACCTTCTTCTGTAAAGTTTGGAAGGTAGGAGACGAGGTACTGACAGAAGTAAAGCTGTGAGGACTGACCGTGAGTCGTGCTTGGGTAGCTCAGATGGTAGAGCACTTGCCCGCGAAAGGCAAAGGTCCCGATTTCGGGTCTCGGTCCGGCACACAGTTTTAATCTGCCAGGAAGTATCACCTAATGTCCTTCTGAAGAAGAACTTTAAGTGCCTGAAACCGGTAAGGAAATTATATTTCTTCTATGCAACCAGTTGCTTATTATTTCGTTATTCACAAAACAGTTAGTATAAATTTACATAAACGCCAATTTTACAATTTGTAAGTGCTTGACTGAGCTGGTGGCGTAATAAGGCAAGTCAATGGAGGCCAAAAAAACTTCGAATGTGGAGAAATAATCCGTGCAGTCGCAAATTTTTGTACGGTGGTAAGAGGGAGTGCCATGAAAAACATGCTAGAAATCCTAACCAGAGTGGGCTGAGTGTGGGAATGGGAATGCGTTTGAAGATAAATTTTGTACGTTTTTCTTCAATGCTTCGAAAACTACAGCCTCTAGCGAAATCGTATCCCAGTACAAAATTTAACTACATTAAAATTTCTTACAAAATATCCTGTAAGAGTAATAGTTCGCACGTAGCGAGCGAGATAGTATGAAAATACCGCCCGTGTTATTTGAAGGACAGATAAGACATTGAGGGTTGCGTAAAACGACGTCGGTAGGGGCAGCTCAACCACCCTGTGTAAGGGCAAGCCAGTACTGTCTGTTTTCTTCAAAGAATCGAACTCCGTTTGATAGAAGGGCTTCAGATGTCTGATTACTTTTCATGTGAGGTAATGTGTTAAATATTTGGCATTAATCACGTGAAACCTTTATGGCTTAAGTAGCAAATCCCTCATTATGTTGGCTTTATTAGTTTCGACTCATTCATCCACAGACTAATGAAAAATTCATTTTTTAGAAAAGATTATAAATTACGTTTGAAGACTTGGAAGCTGCTAACTGCTGTCATTCTCACACACTAGATGAATATTGTCTGGGTAATTTACGCGCAATGAGTTAGATGGCTTGTAGACACATAACACAGTTCCTAACTACAAGGCTTGAGTTATTGTGTAAAACCGTTAATGCCAGATGCGCACACAACTTGCAGCCACGGATGAGCAGAAATGTCTAAGCGTAAGAAGCGACTGTAGGTTTTCCCCATCGATTTCGGCGAATGTACATTCACAATTCCAGCTTTGTACATGACAAATACAGAGTATTTATTCATGAGCACCATCACAAGTACAAGTACTATAATCATCTAAAAATTTGCGTTGTGATCTTAATGGTGAATAAATAGTTGCCGGCCGCGGTGGTCTAGCGGTTCTAGGCGCTCAGTCCGGAACCGCGCGACTGCTACGGTCGCAGGTTCGAATCCTGCCTCGGGCATGGATGTGTGTGATGTCCTTAGGTTAGTTAGGTTTAAGTAGTTCTAAGTTCTAGGGGACTGATGACCACAGATGTTAAGTCCCATAGTGCTCAGAGCCATTTGAACCAAGCCAATTAATAGTTAAAACTGTAAGGTGTTTACGGTTTTCTGCAGAATGCTATTTCTTTTGGTGTAAAAAAAATAGATGGATCTTTTGGGGATAACTAAATTCCTCTGTTGTTGATCTGGTACAACCAGGCATCACAGCGAAGCAGCTGAGAGAAAAAGGGATCTGCTGCATGTTATCAGCATAGGAAATACTTTCGTGATCATCGTGGTGGAAAGAATGTGTGCCGTATAGTGTGCTGTCACTCGTTATAGATAACTAATTAACCTTACAGCGGCAACAATAGCGATATATTATTACGCTGAATGTGGTGGCACTCAGAATATAACGGAGTAATTGGATGCTGTTGCCCAGAGGGCGCTGTACCTATGATTGACACGTTGGTTTATACTGCAGCACCAGAGTAAATTGTCTGACACATGACTCAGGTCCTTTCTACTCGAATTCTGCTTCATTTGCTTTTTTAAAAAATGGTAAACATACTTTCGGAACATCAGGTCCTTTCTAATTGGATCTCTACTTCATTTGCTTTTTTAAAAAGTGGTAAACATTCTTTCGGAACATTTTTGTTTACAATTGTTTGGGACAAATCAGTAGAAATTGATAATGAGTCACAAATAATGTTATTTATAATGCAAGTGTAAATGATAGAATGGGAAGCAAAATTAATGGAAAATATGAACGTCATGAAAATAAATTTTAGAGACCACCAGAGATTTGTGATACTTCCATTTCGTCTGGTTATAGCCAACGCTCTCCTCCAAAACCAATAAAGAATAGCTATGCTTGAAGAAGACTGGGAGAAAAGGCGCAACATTTACTGAACTCACTACTGAAATATAATGAAACTTTTATTAAGCTATAAAGGTTACCTATTCAAAGCAGTAGATTAAAAAATGTGGAGGTGCTAATAGCGAGATATGAAGCCAAGAAAATAGGATTCTTAGGACTAAAATTAACGTGATTTGCGAATGGAAAAGTGTGATACGAACAGAAATTGAAAAAGAAATGATGAAGTATGCATTGACGTAGTGTACAAGAAGATACAATATAACTGGAGAGAAGTATGAAATAAATCTGTTAACTTATGAAGTGCAACTGCGGAACCTCTTTTCAAGCGCACACACAGTGCAGACACGTAATATGAGTTCTTTCAAACCTCCACGATGGTTAAGAACTGAACTAAGTTTGAAAGAAGGGGAAGCACACAATGAGACAAATTCAAACAAGTCTGGCATTGATTATTTACGTACGGTGCAACTTAAATCTCTTACAGCTACAGGAACTGCAATGTAGGTGACTGGTGAAAAATTCTGTGAAACGGGTGATTTACCATCAGGTTTCCAGGATTTTACGGAATGATGGAGCACATTGATCAGCGCACTGGACTTGCAGTCTGGCCAACCTCATTTAGATTTTCTACGATTTCCCTACGTATCTTAAGGTAAATGCTGGGATGGTTCGTGTGAAAGGTCACAGCCGAGCTGGTGTTCCCTCCCTAATCACCTCGATGTCGACGGGCCGTTAAACATTAATCTTCTTTCTCCTTTTCACGATATCCTAATACCGACGAGAAAAAACTGATCAATGTGACAACTTATGAATGATTATGCTGCCAAGGCAAGCGTATTAACTGCTGAAAACAAAAATTTACGCAAGAACAGAAAAGTACTAGAACTCTTACCCATTATATATGTGGAACACAATGTCTGTAAAGCATGAAGTTTCTGAAAAACGACTGCAAGCAGTCGCCTCTCGTGATGATATCATTTTTGTTTTTCCATTACCATTTCCAAGTCGCCAGCGACTCTTCATCGCATGGTATAATTCGTAATCATTGTTCTTAGCACTCTTGTCCTTGTGTGGCTGTGGTAAGACAGAAAAAGATCGAAACAAGTCTCGAGGTATGTGGACATATTGGTATTTACGTCATGACATGAGGCCGGACGCTGTGACCGAGCGGTTCTAGGCGCTTCAGTCTGGAACCGCGCGACCTCTACGGTCGCAGGTTCGAATCCTGCCTCAGACATGGATGTGTGTGATGTCCTTAGGTTAGTTAGGCTTAAGTAGTTCTAAGTTCTAGGGGACTGATGACCTCAGATGTTAAGTCCCATAGTGCTGAGAGCCATTTGAACCATTTTTTTCATGAAATGATAAGGACGACTTGATGTCATTACTTACAGCTATTTGGTTCTGTAGGTTTAATCATGATGCATAAATCACTTTGGAAGACATTGTTCATGATCTACAGTTATTATTACGCAACACAGCCCTCACTTAAGAACAAGTAATAATCTCAAAACGCTTTTCAGGATCTACACAAGAGGATAGAAACAGAATCGGGCTCGGAGTTAAAGAAGACCAGAGAATCGACTAGAAGTGTCTGACTTTCACAAGTGGTAACCCTATTCTGAGAAAAAAGAGAGAGGAAGCCAAATCTGCCCTGGACAAGTTTCACGAAATCTCACAGAAAACTGGCCTAAAAGTCTCTCATGAGAAAACGCAATGCATGGAAAGGAAGCCTGCAGATAATCTGCCCATTATGCAAGAAAGTGTCACAATTAAATATGTAGGAAATATGATCAATCCATCGTGACTGAACACAACAGCTCATCGAGGAAGGATATATATATATATATATATATATATATATATATATATATATATATATATATATATATATATAGGAAATATGATCAATCCATCGTGACTGAACACAACAGCTCATCGAGGAAGGATATATATATATATATATATATATATATATATATATATATATATATATACACTCCTGGAAATTGAAATAAGAACACCGTGAATTCATTGTCCCAGGAAGGGGAAACTTTATTGACACATTCCTGGGGTCAGATACATCACATGCTCACACTGACAGAACCACAGGCACATAGACACAGGCAACAGAGCATGCACAATGTCGGCACTAGTACAGTGTATATCCACCTTTCGCAGCAATGCAGGCTGCTATTCTCCCATGGAGACGATCGTAGAGATGCTGGATGTAGTCCTGTGGAACGGCTTGCCATGCCATTTCCACCTGGCGCCTCAGTTGGACCAGCGTTCGTGCTGGACGTGCAGACCGCGTGAGACGACGCTTCATCCAGTCCCAAACATGCTCAATGGGGGACAGATCCGGAGATCTTGCTGGCCAGGGTAGTTGACTTACACCTTCTAGAGCACGTTGGGTGGCACGGGATACATGCGGACGTGCATTGTCCTGTTGGAACAGAAAGTTCCCTTGCCGGTCTAGGAATGGTAGAACGATGGGTTCGATGACGGTTTGGATGTACCGTGCACTATTCAGTGTCCCCTCGACGATCACCAGTGGTGTACGGCCAGTGTAGGAGATCGCTCCCCACACCATGATGCCGGGTGTTGGCCCTGTGTGCCTCGGTCGTATGCAGTCCTGATTGTGGTGCTCACCTGCACGGCGCCAAACACGCATACGACCATCATTGGCACCAAGGCAGAAGCGACTCTCATCGCTGAAGACGACACGTCTCCATTCGTCCCTCCATTCACGCCTGTCGCGACACCACTGGAGGCGGGCTGCACGATGTTGGGGCGTGAGCGGAAGACGGCCTAACGGTGTGCGGGACCGTAGCCCAGCTTCATGGAGACGGTTGCGAATGGTCCTCGCCGATACCCCAGGAGCAACAGTGTCCCTAATTTGCTGGGAAGTGGCGGTGCGGTCCTCTACGGCACTGCGTAGGATCCTACGGTCTTGGCGTGCATCCGTGCGTCGCTGCGGTCCGGTCCCAGGTCGACGGGCACGTGCACCTTCCGCCGACCACTGGCGACAACATCGATGTACTGTGGAGACCTCACGCCCCACGTGTTGAGCAATTCGGCGGTACGCCCACCCGGCCTCCCGCATGCCCACTATACGCCCTCGCTCAAAGTCCGTCAACTGCACATACGGTTCACGTCCACGCTGTCGCGGCATGCTACCAATGTTAAAGACTGCGATGGAGCTCCGTATGCCACGGCAAACTGGCTGACACTGACGGCGGCGGTGCACAAATGCTGCGCAGCTAGCGCCATTCGACGGCCAACACCGCGGTTCCTGGTGTGTCCGCTGTGCCGTGCGTGTGATCATTGCTTGTACAGCCCTCTCGCAGTGTCCGGAGCAAGTATGGTGGGTCTGACACACCGGTGTCAATGTGTTCTTTTTTCCATTTCCAGGAGTGTATATATATTATGCCAAGCGATGGTATCGTTGGGGGAAGGTACACACAAAACAGGTTTGGTGTCTAGTAAATGCATTGGTGCGAAGCAACTCGCGCCCACGACGAGGAAAATTCTTCTTCAAAAGGTGACCAATGAAAACATATGTACTTCCATATCTGTGTTCGTAGTACGTAAGTCCAAATACTTTGTGGAAGACCCACTGTAAACGCTGTATGGTGATTAAGACACCAGACAACACATCACGCAGACTACATTTAAGAAATGAAAACAAATTCGCCTCAATCCAGAATCGAACACTAGATCTCGTGCATGCTAACCCAAAACGCTATCCACTGCACCAACTACACAGCACTCCTCGCAGAGGTAGTTACCGTACTTGTGAATTACAGTGTTGCTAGAGTGTTAAACTTTGACGTCCATTTACTTCCGGAAATATGGGCAGGACAAAATTTTGTGAGAGGCTTTTTTGTATTGCCGGTTTTTTTTTAAATTTACACATCCAGTTCCGTAGGACCAAATTGAGGAGCAAACCTTCAAGGTCATGGAACATGTCCGTACATGAAATTACAATATAAAAGTACTAATAGATAAAATAAAATGTTTATGATCCCAAAAAAGACAACTCATGAGCTTATATAAATGCAATCAACAACGTAACATTAGAATCAGCTTAATTTTTCAAGGAAATCCTCGACAGAATACAGGGAGTGATCCATGAGAAAACTCGATTTCGATTTGATAGCGAGTGGATTACTGTTGTTGTTGTTGTGATCTTCAGTCCTGAGACTGGTTTGATGCAGCTCTCCATGCTACTCTATCCTGTGCAAGCTTCTTCATCTCCCAGTACCTACTGCAACCTACATTCTTCTGAATCTGTTTAGTGTATTCATCTCTTGGCCTCGCCGATGACCGATATCGGACGAAGACGGCCGATCTGTTTAAATCAGTAAGCTACTACGTGCGCGGTTACACTGTAGCCGCTATCGTTGTCCGAGCGTACAGCCTTCGAACGACAATCGGTGAAATTCAAATTAGTTTGTTTTCTTCTGTGAAACCGACCGACGTTCTCACAAACAAAAGTGATAAGCTGATAGGTTTACGCCAAAAAAAGAGTGACTTAGTGGCATACAGGTCGGAATCTGTGGACTGAGACCGTAGGTTTATTGGAAACCACAATTACAGAGAATCTTTACCAGGAATTTTAGGCGAAATTGTAATCTCAAGAAATAGTTTGTTCAGGTCAGAAACGTGGTGTATTTTGTGCATATACTGTAGCTGATATACTGTGTGTTATTGTAGGTGCATATAAACTGTCTAAAAATTATTGTTACTGCTTATTGGCGTTTTTATGCTATTAGGCCGGTGATTCTGCTATATGAAGTTGTTTGCAAATGAGGTGTAAGTGTTTCCACATTCTTATTCTAAATTTGACGCTTATGACCCCCCCCCCCCCCCCATCTTTCCCTGCCCATGAACCATGGACCTCGCCTTTCGTGCCACAGTGACACTGGGAACCGTACAACGGAGGGGCCTCTGTCGAGAGGTCAGACGAACGTGTGCTTCCTGAAGAGAGGCTGCACTCTCTTCAATAGTTGCAGTGGCAACGGCCTGGGTGACTGACTGATCTGGCCTTGTAACATCAACCAAAACGGCCTTGCTGGCTGGTACTGCGAACGGCTGAAAGCAAGGGAAAACTACAGCCCTATTTTTTCCCGAGGGCATGTAGTTCTACTGGATTGTTAAATGATGATGGCGTCCTACATCTACATCTACATCTACGTGATTACTCTGCAATTCACATTTAAGTGCTTGGCAGAGGGTTCATCGAACCACAATCATACTATCTCCCTACCATTCCACTCCCGAATAGCGCGTGGGAAAAACGAACACCTAAACCTTTCTGTTCGAGCTCTGATTTCTCTTATTTCATTTTGATGATCATTCCTACCTATGTAGGTTCGACTCAACAAAATATTTTCGCATTCGGAAGAGAAAGTTGGTGACTGAAATTTCGTAAATAGATCTCGCCGCGACGAAAAACGTCTTTGCTTTAATGACTTCCATCCCAACTCGCGTATCATATCTGCCACACTCTCTCCCCTATTACTCGATAATACAAAACGAGCTGCCCTTTTTCGCACCCTTTCGATGTCCTCCGTCAATCCCACCTGGTAAGGATCCCACACCGCGCAGCAATATTCTAACAGAGGACGACCGAGTGTAGTGTAAGCCGTCTCTTTAGTGGACTTCTTGCATCTTCTAAGTGTCCTGCCAATGAAACGCAACCTTTGGCTCGCCTTCCCCACAATATTATCTATGTGGTTTTTCCAACTGAAATTGTTTGTAATTTTTACACCCAGGTACTTAGTTGAATTGACAGCCTTGAGAATTGTACTATTTATCGAGTAATCGAATTCCAACGGATTTCTTTTGCAACTCATGTGGATCACCTCACACTTATCGTTATTTAGCGTCAACTACCACCTGCCACACCATACATCAATCTTTTCTAAATCGCTTTGCAACTGATACTGGTCTTCGGATGACCTTACTAGACGGTAAATTACAGCATCATCTGCGAACAACCTAAGAGAACTGCTCAGATTGTCACCAAGGTCATTTATATAGATCAGGAACAGCAGAGGTCCCAGGACGCTTCCCTGGGGAACACCTGATATCACTTCAGTTTTACTCGGTGATTTGCCGTCTATTACTACGAACTGCGACCTTCCTGACAGGAAATCACGAATCCAGTCGCATAACTGAGACGATACCCCATAGGCCCGCAGCTTGATTAGAAGTCGCTTGTGAGGAACGGTGTCAAAAGCTTTCCGGAAATCTAGAAATACGGAATCAACTTGAGATCCCCTGTCGATAGCGGCCATTACTTCATGTGAATAAAGAGCTAGCTGCGTTGCACAAGAACGATGTTTCCTGAAACCATGCTGATTACGTATCAATAGATCGTTCCCCTCGAGGTGATTCATTATGTTTGAATACAGTATATGCTCCAAAACCCTACCGCAAACCGACGTCAATGAAATAGGTCTGTAGTTCGATGGATTACTCCTACTACCCTTCTTAAACACTGGTGCGACCTGCGCAATTTTCCAATCTGTAGGTACAGATTGAAACACGTATGTTGTGTGGCGGCGATGGCGAGGCATTGCAGAGTCTCTGACCAGAGAGCCATTTATCGTGGTTAGTCTGCGCTTGACCGCGTGAGAGTTGCGAGCAGCACTCTGTCGGTAGCAGTAGCTCAGTTCAGTGGCGTCCAGTAGTCGGTCGGTAGTAGTCGTGCAATACAGTCGCGAGCAGTCTGTCAGTGGGCAGTCTGTGAGCAGTGCAGTATGTCGGTAGTAGCAGTCGAGTGCAGTTGTGTGTGAGGAGTCGGCGGGCGTCGACATGGCATTCTGGTCAAGATACAGGACGAGGTATATTATTTTTTAAACATGGTAATGAATCAGCAATGCTCAGCTAATAATGTAAATTAACTGTAACTAATTTGTGCAATAATCGCCCCAATAATAATTTTGATTTCAAAGCAATTTATATAAAAGAACCAGTTAATTGAACCAACGATCTCCTTCCATTTCCTTTAAAGAAAAGTTTCAGTTAAATTAAAAAAAAAAAATTATTTGTAATGCAGTTCCTCCAAGCCGTGGCCAACAATAAGAGCAGAAATTTGACATGCAGTTATACTGAGGTAAGAAATTAATCATGATTTTTTGCACAGGGCCAAAGACCGATATTTCGGTTTAATTGAATTTTCATTGTCACTGAAGTTTCATTAGCACTGAATTATCTTTTATTATGTTTTTTGTGGGAGCTTACACCAGAGTCAGATTGCGAATTTCACATTTTTATTGCCTTTGTCAGTGCATTTCATTGCAGGGACGTTACGTTTGGCTCCCATTTCTATTAAATGTTGTCCTTTTTTAAAAAATTCTCCGGAAAGGTTACACTTAGCTCAATGATCATTAGCAGTCCTTAAATAATATTTTTTTTTAATTTTGTGGGGAGGTTACAAGATCTATCGGTGAGCAAGCGGTTGTATATGATTGCTAAGTAGGGAGCTATTGTATCAGCGTAATCTGAAAGGAACCTAATCGGTATACAATCTGGACTTCACCGTATCAAGCGATTTGAGTTGCTTCGCAACGCCTAAGGTATCCACTTCTAAGAAACTCATGCTAGCAGCTGCTCGTGTTTCAAATTCTGGAATATTCCATTCGTCTTCCCTCGTGAAGGAATTTCGGAAAACTGCGTTCAATAACACCACCTTAGCGGCACAATCGTCGGTAACAGTACCATCGGCACTGCGCAGCGAAGGTATTGACTACGTCTTGCCGCTTGTGTACTTTACATACGACCAGAATTTCTTCGAATTTTCTACCAAATTTCGAGACAATGTTTCGTTGTGGAACCTATTAAAGGCATCTCGCATTGAAGTCCGTGCCAAATTTCGTGCGTCTGTAAATTTCAGCCAATCTTCCGGATTTCGCGTTCTTCTGAACTTCGCATGCTTTTTCCGTTGCCTCTGCAACAGCGTTCGGACCTGTTTTGTGTACCACAGGGGATCAGTTCCATCTCTTACCAATTTATGAGGTATAAATCTCTCAATTGCTGTTGCTACTATATCTTTGAATTTGAGCCACATCTCGTCTATTTTTTGCATAGTCAGTTCGGAAGGGATGGAGATTCTCTCTTAGGAAAGCTTCTAGTGACACTTTATCCGCTTGGATAAAACATTCCTGAGATAAAACAGTCCCACATTCGAATCTCTGGAAGGGGAATACACAAGAGGACGTTGTCATCAGGATAAACAAAACTGGCATTCTACGGAACGGAGCGTGGAATGTTAGATCCATTAATTGGGAAGGTAAGTTAGAGACAGTGGGAATTAGTGATATTCGGTACGAGGAGAACAGGACTCCTTGTCAGTTGAATTCGCAGTTATGTAAAAAGGGTCAAATAGAGGTAAAGCAGAAGTGGGTTCAATAATGAATAAGAAAATAGGAGTGAAGTAAGCTGCTATGAACAGCACAGTGAATGCATTATCGTAGCCAAGAAGCACACGAAGCCCACACCTGCCACAACTAGCTCTGCTCATGAAGAAATTGAATAAATGAATAATGAGATGAAGGAAATTATTGAGATAATTAAGAGAGACGAAAATTGCGAAGGAGTAGTAGGAAAATGAGAAGAAGGGAAAATAGTGGGTGAATATGGACCGGTAGAAAGGAATGAAAGTCGAAACCGCCTGGTGAATTTTGCGCAGAGCATAATTTAATCATGGCTAACACTTGGTTTAAGAAGCATAAAAGAAGGGGGTATACGTGAAGAGACCTGAAGATACCGGAAGTTTTCAGACTGATTATATAATAGTTAGAGATTTTAGCACTGGATTTGGTTATGGACTAGAAATTAACATTGAAGAAATTGGAAAAAGGTAGGAAATCAAGGAGATGGGACCTGGATGAGTTGAAAGAACCGGAGAATTTCAATGCGAGCATTAGGCAGCGGTTGACTAACAGGGAAAAGTAACACAGTAGACGAATGGACAGCTTTAAGAGGTGAAATAGGGAATTCAGCAGAGGGTATAAAAGGTAAAAAGACAAAGGCTAGTAGAAATCCTTGGATAACACAAGAGATACTGAATGAAATAGCTGAAAGGAGAAGATTTAAAACTACAGCAATTGAAGAAACCGAAAAGGACTTCAAACTTTCAAAACAATGAGACTGACAGTAAGTGCAAAATGACTAAGGAGGAATGACCAGAGCAAAAATGTAAGGGTTTAGAAGCATATACCATTAGGTGAAAATGAGGTACCGTCTACAGTAGAATTAGAGACCTTCTGGGGAAAAGAGAAACAGCTGTGTGAATATCAAGAGCTCAGACGGAAAATCAGTCGTACGCAAAGAAGGGAAATCTGAAAGGTGGGCCGGTCGCTGTGGCCAAGCGGCTCTAGGTGCTTCAGTCCGGAACAACGCTGCTGCTATGGTCGCAGGTTCGAATCCTGCCTCGGGCATGGATGTGTGTGATGTCCTTAGATTAGTTAGGTTTAATAGTTCTAAGTCTAGGGAACTGATGACCTTAGATGTTAAGTACCATAGTACTTGGAGCGATTTGAACCATTTGAAAGGTGGTAGGAGTATATACAGGGTCTGTACAAGAGAGATGAACCTGAACGCAGTGTTATAGAAAGAGCTGTGGACAGAGATAAGATGGAAGGTATGATACTGCGAGAAGAATTTGACAAAGCTGTGAAAAATCTATGTCGAAATAAGGTCTAGGGAGTATACAACATTCCGTCACAACTACTAATAGCTTTCGAAGAGCCCACCACGACAAAAATTTTCCATCTGGTGTGTCAGGTGTGTGAAACAGGCGAAATACCTACAGACTTCAAGAAGAACGTAGTAATTCCAATTCCAAAGAAAGCAGTTGCTGACCGGTGTGAAAATTACCCAACTATCAGTTTAATAAGTCACGGTTGCAAAACACTAGCACGAATTCCTTACAGAAGAATGGAAAAACTGTTAGCAGCCGACCTCGGGGAAGATCTGTTTGGATTCCGGAAAATGTAGGAAAACGCGAGAGAATACTGACTCTACGACTTCTCGTAACGATAGGTTAAGGTAAGGCAAATCCAACTGGACTTGGAGAGAGCTTTTGACAACGTTCACTGGAATACTGTCTTTGAAATTCTGAAGGTAGCAGGGATAAAATATAGCGGGTGAAAGGATATCTGCAACTTGTACAGAAACAAGACAGCAGTTATAAGAATCGAGGGGCATGAAAGGGAGGCAGTGGTTCAACATGGAGTGAGACAGGGTTGTAGCCTGACTCCGGTGGCATGCAATATGTACCGGGTGATCAAAAAGTCAGTATAAAATTGAAAACTGAATAAATCACGGAATAATGTAGATAGAGAGGTAAAAATTGACACACATGCTTGGAATGACATGGGGTTTTATTAGAACCAAAAAATACAAAAGTTCAAAAAATGTCCGACAGATGGCGCTTCATCTGATCACAACAGCAATAATTAGCATAACAAACTAAGACAAAACAAAGATGATGTTCTTTGCAGGAAATGCTCAATATGTCCACCATCATTCCTCAACAACAGCTGTAGTCGAGGAATAATGTTGTTAACACCACTGTAAAGCATGTCCGGAGTTATTGTGAGGCATTGGCGTCGGATGTTGTCTTTGAGCGTCCCTAGAGATAACGGTCGATCACGATACACTTGCGACTTCGGCCGGCCGCGGTGGTCTAGCGGTTCTAGGCGCTCAGTCCGGAACCGCGCGACTGCTACGGTCGCAGGTTCGAATCCTACCTCGGGCATGGATGTGTGTGATGTCCTTAGGTTAGTTAGGTTTAAGTAGTTGTGAGTTCTAGGGGACTGATGACCACAGATGTTAAGTCCCATAGTGCTCAAAGCCATTTGAACACTTGCGACTTCAGGTAACCCGAAAGCCAATAATCGCACGGACTGAGGTCTGGGGACTTGGGAAGCCAAACATGACGAAAGTGGCGGCTGGCCACACGATCATCACCAAACGACGCGCGCAAGAGATCTGTCGGACATTTTGTGAACTTGGTTTTGTTTTGGTTTTAATAAAACCCCATGTCAGTTTTTACCATTCTATCTACATTATTCCGTGATTTATTAAGTTTTCAAATTTATACTGACTTTTTGATCACCCGGTACAGTAAAGGAAAGCAAAGAAAAATTTGGAGTAGAAATTAAAGTTCATGGAGAGGAAATAAACACTTTGAGGTTTGCCGATGACATGGTAATTCCGTCAGTGACAGCAAAGGACCTGGAAGAGCAGTTGAACGGAATGGGCGGTGTCTTGAATGGAGGACGTGAGATGAACACCAACAAAAGCAAAACAAGGATAATGGAATGAATTCGAATTAAATCAGGTGATGCTAAGGGAATAGCATTAGGAAACGAGACACTTAAAGTTGCGAATGCGTTTTGGTTTTTTGGCAGCAAAATAACTCATGGCGGAAGAAGTAGAAAGGATATAAAATTTAGACTGGTAAGGCTAGAAAAGCGTAGCCGGAAAAGTACAATACCCACGAAAGGTAAGTTTGTACCGGTACGTAACGGACGGCAAAGTGCGCCGTACCTCGTTCTACTGGCCAGAGCGTTCCTGTCGGCCACGTCCCGTGTTCACCGCACCAGAGGCATGCCACTGGCAGACGCAGGCGCTCCAGGGTATTCCGCGCGGCCACGCGCGGCCTCTCCGCTCAAGGAGGCTCTCCGGAGTTCCTCTCCCCGAGCGGCCGATGCGGCAGCGGAGAGTACGAGTGCAGCCGAGGGCCGTCGCCACGACATCGATTCTCCACTGCAGCGCTATGGCTGGTGCTGCCCGCGTATCGCCCTCTGTCTGGTACACAGGGCCGTCCAACCACTGGCTGTGACTCACCATCAGGATAGTCTATCATTACACTATGTGATCGCAAGTATCTGGACAACTGGATGAAAATGACAAGTTGGTGGCGCCCTCCATCGGTAATGCTGGAATTCAACATGGTGTTGGCCCATAGCCGGCCCCTGTGACCGAGCGGCTCTAGGCGCTTCAGTCTGAAACCGTGCGACCGCTACGGTCCCACGTTCGAATCCAGCCTCGGGCATGGATGTGTGTAATGTCCTTGGGTTAGTTAGGTTTAAGTAGTTCTAAGTTCTAGGGCACTGATGACCTCAGACATTAAGTCTCATAGTGCTCAGAGCCATTTGAACCATTTTTTGTTGGCCCACCCTTAGCCTTGATGACAGCTTCCACTCTAGCAGGCATACGTTCAGTTAGGTGCTCGAAGGTTTCTTGGGGAATGGCAGCCCATTCTTCACGGAGTGCTGCACTGAGGAAAGGTATCGATGTCGGTCGGAGAGGCCTGACACGAAGTCGGCGTTCCAAACCATCCCAGAGGTGTTCTGTAGGATTTAGGTCAGGATTCTGTGCAGGCCTGTCCGTTACATGGTTGTTGTTGTCGTGTAACCACCCCGTCACAGGCCATGCATCATGAACAGGTGGTCAGTCATGTTGGAAGATGCAATCGCCATCTCCGAATTGCTCTTCAACAGTGGAAAGCAAAACATCAATGTGCTGTGATAGTGCCACGCAAAACAAAAACAACGGGTGCAAGCACCCTCCATGAAATAGACCACCACACCACAACACCACCGCCTCCGAATTTTACTGTTGTCACTACACACGCTGGCAGATGGCGTTCAACGGTCATACGCCATACCCACACCCTACCACAATGTGTACCGTGATTCGCCACTCCACTCAACGTTTTTCCACTGTTCAATAGTCCGATGTGTACACTCCTTAAACCAAGTGAGGCGTCGTTTGGCATTTACCGGAGTAATGTACGCCTTACGAACAGCCGCTCGATCATGAAATCCAAGTTTTCTCACCTCCCACCTAACTGGTATAGTACTTGCAACGGATTCTGATTCAGTTTGGAATTCCTGTGTGATGGTCTGGATAGATGTCTGCCTATTACACATTACGACCCTCTTCATCTGTCGGCGGTCTCTGTCAGTCAACAGACGAGGTCGGCCTGTAGGCTTTTGTGCTGTATGTCTCCCTTCACGTTTCCACTTCACTATCACATCGGAAACAGTGGACCTAGGGATGTTTAGAAATGTGCAAATCTCGCGTACAGACGTTTGGCACAAGTGACACACAATCACATGACCATGTCCTAAGTCCGTGCATTCCACGGAGCGCCCCATTCTGCTCTCTCACGATGTCTAGTAACTACTGAGGTCGCTGATATGGAGTACCTGGCACTAGGTGGCAGCACAATGCACCTAATACGAAAAACGTATGTTTTTGGGCGCGTCCGGATACTTTTGATCACGTAGTGTAAATGCTTGGGTCTCGACGTTATGGTTTGAGTAGTGTGGCATTGCGTATAACTAGATGCCTGGGTCTCGGCTTTACGATATGAGTTGTGTGTTGCCATCATTCAGGTTGGTTTTGGTAAATGGGGACAAACCGTAGAAACCCATCCCTGAGAGGAAAAGGAGTTAGAAGGTCATACAGACATGTGGCTGGAAAGGCGTAAAAACTTTGTTACCTGGTTGAAGGCCAAGATGAAATACACAAAAATAAAGCAACAATCGGCTGATTCCCTGTCTTGTGTCTAATTCACGGTATAATCATACAAACTGTCAACAGAAGTGAATACAATCGTGTTCTGTACGGAAGGTGGCATTCCGGCCAAAGGACAGCCGCGCCAACGATGACGTCAGACCACCTATCAAACGGAGTTGTGTGTAGCAGGTAGTCACACATCCACAGTCGGTGTATATACAGTCACAGATGGATGGTATGACGCAAAGAAGGCGCCTATCAGACTCTCCGAAGCGGAGGGCCATAAGAAGAAGGGAAGCAGGACAGTCGCAGACTGATGTGGACCGATAGTTTAATGTAACTCGTTCTGTTCTCTGATGTGGCAATTTATAGAGGCCGGAACCGTATCCCGAAGACCAGGGTAGGACCGATAATGTATGATATCAGAAAGAGAGCAGTGTTATTTTGCTGCAAGGGCACGACGGTACCGCCTTAGTACTGCATGGCAACTGGCATTTGACCTCGCAGCATCCATTGGACGCGATGTATCGAGAAAAACAGTGACAGAAGGCTTGACAGAGCGGCCTTCATTGTCGGAGACTTGCTGTATTTGTACCTCTGATGCGTCTTCACAGAAGGGGACGTGTAGAGTGGAGTCGTCAACATACCACCTGGACGTCGAACGGTGGGCCGAAGTTCTTTTCACAGATGGGTCTCGATTTGGTCTGGAGAGTGATTTCCCATCTGCATCTGGAAGGAACGTCGAACACAGTTTCGGGACCCAACCATTGTGAAAAGAAATCGATATCGAGGAGCACCCCTAACGGTGTGGGAAGGTATTATGTGGACCACTAACACCTCTTCATAAAATTGTACAGTTGAATCGGCAAGGTATAATTGCTGTCATGTATCGCGACGAGACCTTGGGACCTCATATGCGGTTGTTGTGAGGTGGTGTGTGCCCAGACTTCGTATTGATGGACGATAATACACGACCTCATAGAGAACGGGTGGTTGATGTTTTTACGGAAACGGAAAATGTTCCACGCATGACGGGGCCTGCTCGCTCTCCCGATTTTAATCCCACAGAGCATATCTGGGATGCACTAAGGAGACAGGTTGCATTACGTCAGCATCCACCAGCCACTCTCCACGACTTGTGACAACCTCTGTAGGAAGCATAGGTGTTACTGCCTCAACATAAGATTGATGACGTTATTCACAGCATGCCCCGTCGTTGTCTGGCCTGTATTACTGCCAGAAGTGTCGGAATGAGTGTGTAAACGTGTTAAGTTGGAAATAACTAAGAACATTTCTGTCTAGCAGTTATTTATGTTATGTATTATTTACTTTGTTTCTACTTTGCTATCACTGTTATAATTTCCTGTGGCAAAATGAGCGCAGTCTTGCAAAACTTCGTTGCTTTAAGTTTGGACACCAGTATATTATTCACAGTACAGTTTCAATAACAGAAAACACACATGAGGACACACCAGGCAAGTGGGAATGTTATGTCCATACTAGTTTTTTAGATCCACAATCAAGATGTCATCAATATTATTCATGATGGCGGCGCACTCACACATCGGTACCAGAGGGCAGTTGCTTCAGTGTCGTTCCGATTCACTCTGGTATGGTCGTGTGCCGTTTGGTGTAGCGATGAGGGACGATGGGCTGTTTACCAGCCAGGAACAGGTCGATGTGGTGTTTGTATACAGACAGGCTAATTTCAATGGGAGGCCGGCGGCACGACTTTATCGGGAAATATGTCCCCACTTACAGCAACCGCAGCATAAACTGTTTGTAAAAGTGCTTCGTCATTTGAGTGAGGCGTGCTAGTTTAAGGGAATGGGTGACTATGGAGAGGAGGTAGCATTGTACGTCCAAAGGCCTTGGAAGATGATAATGACGATGATGATGCTGTGGATTGGTTTGGGGGGGGGGGGGGCCTGAACGGCGCAGTTATCAGCGCCTGTACGAATTCCCAATCTCTTCACAGTCCAGTTCCGCCATTTTCCCGAATGATTGGGAAATGATAAGGACAACACAAACAGCCCAGGTGGAGAAAATTCTCCAGCCGGGAATCGAACCCGGGGCCCCGTGACCTAGAGGTAGCAAAGCTAAGGAGGCCTTGAAGGATCAGGTATTGAACACTGTAAAATATGACCCTTGTATCAGCACCAGTTGGGTGGCGCGCCAGCATGGGCAAGCCAGACGAGCGAGTGGAACATTTTCTGCAGCTGCCTCTATCCCTATCATTTACAACACGTGCAGGTATTGCTACCTACGGACTTGCTTCTATTGGCTATTTTGCCACTGATTCGTCGTACAGGGCAGCACAGTTCAGGGATTTCGTTATCCATGCTGTTCAGAGATGAGACAGATCCTCAACCTTCGCAACACCAGCCTGTGTGCTATGGAGAATCCCAACAGTATGGTGGCAGTGAACCCTTAGCACTGGTTCAGCATCAGTGTACGAGCAGGGGTCATTAGCGATTGGCTTGTAGGACTAGTCATCTTTCCACACTGCCTCACAGGTGAGGCAATGTACACTTCCTGCAGGTGACCTTGCCTCCTCTGCTGGAAGACGTGCCTTTGATGGTACGATGGGTAATGGCGCTAGAGCTGACTTTCACATTTCCGTGCGGAGGCATCTCGACAACCTCTGCCCTGGCATGTGGATGGGGCGAGGTGGTCTTCTTGCATTCCCTACCTGGTCACCTGACCTCTGCCCTATGGAGCACCTGAAAGAAGAAGTGTGTGCGGAACCCATCCTGCACATCAGATACTGGAACAATGCATTCATGCTACCTGTGACTCCAGTGGCCTGGAGGAAGGCACTGCTGCGTCGCGTTCACACATGCTTAGAGGATCGTGGAACAACTTGTCCTTTGAACCTCTAGTCTCATCACAGAATTGTACTGTACAAGCATCATGAATTAATAAATACCCTATAGCAAAGAAAAACAATGTACTTCCAGCCAAATGCCCATATGACCTTCTTTGCCCCTTATGCTCTTGTGGATTGTCTCCTGCGCCGGCCGCTGGTGGCCTAGCGGTTCTAGGCGCTTCAGTCTGGAACCGCGTGACCGCTACGGTCGCAGGCTCGAATCCTGCCTCGGGCATGGGTGTATGTGATGTCCTTAGGTTAGTTAGGTTAAAGTAGTTCTAAGTTCTAGGGGACTGATGACCTGAGATGTTGAGTCCCATAGTGCTCAGAGCCATTTGAATTTGTCTTCTGCAGTCAGTTTCCATTTAGGAAGTGTACAGGGTGACAGTTATTGAACTATGTGAGAAAAACGAAAATTAATCAGGAAGTACGGCGTGCACACGCTTTATTCAAAGTGTAAACGTCACTACAGATATTTAGGTTATGACGTCTTCTGCATGACCAGCTGAAGGGTCGGAAAATTGATACTGTCGATGACCTCCTGAATGGTTGTTTTCAGCTCAGCAATGGTTTTGTGATTATTGCTGTGCACCTTGTCTTTAATATCGCCCCACAAAAAGGAGTCGCATGTGTTCTGATCAGGCCTATCAAGACCCCTGCCAGTAGCCTCTGGGTACCGCAGTGCCCCAATGCGGTCCCGAAAATACTCCTTCAGGATATCAAACGCTCTCTTGCTTCAATGAGGTCGAGCTCTGTCTTACTTGAACCACATATTTTTGAAATCAGGGTCACTTTGGATAATGGGGGTGAAATTATCTTCCAAAACATTCACCGTTAGCCGGCCGAAGTGGCCGTGCGGTTAAAGGCGCTGCAGTCTGGAACCGCAAGACCGCTACGGTCGCAAGTTCGAATCCTGCCTCGGGCATGGATGTTTGTGATGTCCTTAGGTTAGTTAGGTTTAACTCGTTCTAAGTTCTAGGGGACTAATGACCTCAGCAGTTGAGTCCCATAGTGCTCAGAGCCGTTTGAACCATTTGAACCATTCACCGTTCGGTAGTCACCGTGTCGTCACAGAATATTGCACCGATTATTTCGTGACTGGACATTGCACACCATACAGCCACCCACTGAGGATGAAGAGACTTCTCGGTGGCGAAATGCGGATTCTCAGTCCTACAAATGGGGCAATTTTGCTTAATGACGAACCCATCCAGATGATAGTGGGCTTCGTCGCTAAACCAAACCATGCAGTGCATACCAGTTCCCATCATGCCCCGTGGCCAACCGTGGAGTTTGTATGTACTAATGCAAACCCTTCAGAAGTTATGACGATTTTATTTCATATCGTTCAATAACTGTCACCATGTACTATGGCATGCACAGTATCCTACTTCGAGTGTAGTAGCAAATTATGTATTACACAACACAAACGATACTGCCTCTTTGGTACTGAGGGCTAGGCCAAGGACCGAGAGAAGAAACAAGGTAAAGAAAAGGAAAATGACACAGTGAAGAAAAGGAGAAGGGGAAGCAAGAGGGGAGAAGTGAATCAGAAGGGGAAGTGACGGAGGAGGTGGCGTGGTGGAAGAGGGGAAGAGAGGCAGAGGAATAGGAGGAGCAGGAAAACAGAAGAAAGAGATTGAGGAGACAAATGAAATGGTGTAGAAGAGGCACAAATGAGAAGGAGACGAAGCAGAAGAAGAGAAGGAGATAGAAGAGGAGAAATGGAAGATGGGAAGGAGGAAAGGTAGAATAGCAGAAGAAGACCGAGACCGAGAAAAGGGGGAGGGGAAGGAGATGATTGATGAAATGGGAGGGAGATAGAACAGACGCTGAAAAAAAGGGAAAGAAGGAAAGGAGCTACAGGAGAAGAGGGAAGAGTGGCTGGAAATGAAGGAGAGTGTGGGAAGGAGGAGACTCAGAAGACTGGAGGACAGGAAGAAGATGAGAAGAAACGGGAAAGAAACTGGATGAAGGGAACGAGGCGGAGAATAAGGGATGAGCCGATGGAGATAGGGGAGAGGAAGTGGAGGGGAAGGAAATGGAGTAGAAGGTGGGAAGAAGTCAGAGAAGACGGCATGAAAGAAGGGAAGAGGAGAAGCAGTTGTGGTATAAGAGGGGAAGGAGATGGAGGAGAAGAGGGGAAGGGGGAAGAAGGAGAGAGGCGAAGGAAAGAAACAAGAGGGGAAGGAGATTTTATCGACGATTGTGTCTTGCCGGCCGGGGTGGCCAAGCGGTTAAAGGCGCTACAGTCTGGAATCGCGCGACTGCTACGGTTGCATGTTCGAATCCTGTGTGTGATGTCCTTAGGTTAGTTGGGTTTAAGTAGTTCTAAGTTCTAGGGGACTGATGACCTTAGAAGTTAAGTCCCATAGTGCTCAGAGCCATTTGAACCATTTTGATTGTGTCTTGACAAGTTAAAACTGCATGTCAGACCTATATTCGACCTCTCACGCCTCACGAACATATCCTGTGCCTCAACTCGTGACTGCGTATTCCTATTTTCCTTCTGAACTGTCCCAAAGTAACATGAGCGTTTCCAGGGGAAAAGTTATGGTGCAAGTTTGACTTTTTCACAGTGCTGTTGTTGCTGAGAATTAATTATTTTATTTTAAGAGTCAAATTTGGTGTGACAGTATTACGTGTGACAAGACTGGTTTTGTGTTCCCCTGACTAGTTGATGCTTGGAGTCGTTTCCTTACGTATGCCTGGACGAGGAAATTACATTACAGTGTCACTGAAAGGGAGGTATCCATGTTAGAATATGTATGAATTTTCAACTTGACTCAGTCCATACTACACCAAAACTGGATGTCGTCTCAGTCCATACTATGCCAAAACTGGACGTCAAGCTGCACCTCTCATAGTTTGCTGGCCAACGATCCTCGTATTTAGTTTCTTATCTAACTACACCAGGACATCCGCCAAATGTCATTTGAATTAAAAAAAAACTGATACCTGCCGCGTCTTTTTCAACTTGAATCTATTATATGGTGTTCCAGGTTTTCTGAGAAAAACAAAACGAACTGTTTCAAAACTACTGCAAAAATTGGTGACAGTTTTGCTGCATCATCTGAAATATTTGCAGGGTGGGCGAGAAGCAACATAACCCCTAGTATCGAAAGCTAATTGATTTGATTTGGTTTAGCTCAAGTACTTAATTACGCATTAAGTGTCAAATATATCGGCAAGTCCCCCATCACACTGCAAACACATTTCTATATGCCTCCATCTTCTTCTTTACGTCTTTTGAGCGTGTCCGCTGTTAGAAAGCAAATGCATCCTCAACCTGAAGCTACATGCGCGTTAATGACTCCCTTTAACGCGTCGTCAAGTGTGATGAGATCAGGCCTTCTTGATAGCCATTTCAAGGGAGCTGGTGTTGCTGATGAACCACGACCTATCCACCGTCCTAGAAAGCGTTCTTTAAGGAACTCGCGCACTGCAAGAGCGTAGTCAGGAGACGCTCCGTTTTGCTGCTGTCATATGGGTTCTGTGAGACCCTTTCACTCAGTCTGAGGTATTAACCATGTTTGCTACATGTGTAAATAATCTGCGCCATTCACAGTCCCTTCAAAAAAGTACGGTTCAAGAAGATGTGTGACATATTCACTTCCTATTTCGTCAAGTGAGGTGGGTTCCTTTCTAATTCGACCTTGTAATGAGAATTCTTTCTGCCCTCATGACAATACTTTTAGCACGTGAGCTGCTATAAGCGGCACATTCATCTGAAAACATAACCTTACTATGGTCCGCTGCTCGTATTTCTGGAGCACTTCATTATCTGATACCAATTGCTTTGACAAAGCCACGAGAGGGAATGTAAAATTCGCTTCTTGTATGGAGGCTGGAATTGTGCTGGCGTCCTCTAAAAGAGTATTGCAGTCTTGTACTGATCTAATATTTCCTTGCTTGGGAGACAGGTACAGCCGATGACGCAAAATTGATAAACGGACAGAAGTAAACAATCCTTATCCATGCACAGAGCGACGCAAACTTTTACTGTAACTGCAACCTCGCGGACGAGGTACACAACATGAGTCTAAAAGTACGCCTAATGTCTATGCACCAGGACCAATATTGTCCACACAGGTAGTACAAAGATGCATGACATATGACTTCCATAATACGGTACGATTTGAAGGCAGTCAAAAACAGCAGCCAAGGCCCATTACGTCGTGCGTAGAATCAAGGAACTTTAGATGTGTTCACGGGGCACAAACTTCCACGTATTTTGTAAATCCACAGAGATCAACAACATGGGCTGAAGAACGCTACGAACTAGTTGCCGACCAAACGCGTCCCATGGAAGTATTGCTACTAGTCTTTCTGATAAAGATGATTTATCTTTCGTCCCGTGTAACAGGACTTTGTCCTACTGAAATAAGGCATATATATATTGACAGGTCTTTGTCCTACTGAAATAAGGCATATATATCAGAAGGAGGGACCGCGTAAATGATTAGTTTTGCGTCCCATTAACGCGCACATTCTTTCTGGTCAAGATGTCGTGTTTGTTTTAAGGTGAATGGAATGAGCAAACTAAATCCAACCACAGCTCAGCGCCTATGGATGCTCGTAAGACACTGTTAACAAAAAGTAGCAAAGAGAAGTGACGATCACCGAACTGCAGAAGAGGAGGACATAAAAGCTATTTTACAGTACTAAATATTCGTGGGAAAACCGTCGATTTTCTGTAAGTAGTGATCAAATGGTGAATTGGTGGCCCAGAGAGTAACTTTGAAGAGTGAATGCCTACCCCCAGTTGCAGTAGCTTGAGAATGACCTTACAGTCTAACGTTTATCACGGGTATGACACGTTTTAGGCAGTTTACGAAACTGAAGGGAGAATCTCCCATGCATGGACTAGTCTGCGTCTGCATTCTGTAGGTATAGTTGTCTTGTTTGTTATGCACTGATGTATTCAACTATGTCCTTTTCACTGAATAAACGAGAAATTTTATATTCAGCTTGCCCTCTTCAATATATAACAGAAAAACCAACTCTCTGGACACCGTGCATAAATGCATGCTGACTGGGCGTCTATTTGCAATTCCCACTGTTTTGATTAATGAATTTCCTTTCCCTGTCCCCACGACTTGTCGTAACAGGTTGTTGAATAAAACATGAATTAAATTCAATATTCGTGTTATAAAGGCATTTCGATAGAAAGAGAACGTTCTTACGGCAACATCCTTTCTAACAAAAAGACGTTAGATCCACTTGATAATGTGAATACTTTTTTGAGCGTAAGACGCAAAAACTTTGTAGAATTTTTCATTCGTTAAGCTAGAGACCCTCGGGAATAGATATCAGTATTTACTATCTGGTAATGTAGATGAATTTTTAATGAAGTTCACATTTCACAACAAAACAATATCCACACAAACATCTGTAGTCGTTAAACCACTGACAAGCACAAGGCAGAGAGCGCTTCTCTAGACCGCTTAGCTTTACTACCTTGGCCATACGAGCACGCCTCCCGCCCATCACAAATTGCCACATTCTGCGTACTACGTATGTAGTGACCTCCGTTCATTATCTCCTATCTGCTCACAGCTATTTCACTGAATCCCGGGACGAGTGAATGCATTTGCGCAGAAGACATCATATCGCCATCAAGGCACGTGTCGTATATGCACATTTTTGTATAGGGTGTACGTGTATAAGTGCAGATACTTATGTTGGTGACTGAGGACTGTGTACTGAACAACATTATATCGGTATTTATTTCATTTGCGAACTAATAACTATAGCTGTTAGGTGTAGTACGTTTTTAGAATGGTTAGTACGTTGAGGTACATATGGCAAGAGTAAACCATTAATGCTTATTTTCCTCTCGACAGCAGGTCAGTGGACACATGGGAACAACATTGTTAGTCTATACTGAGAGGCATAGTCGACCTATTGGTGCAGTTGCGACTGTACAGAAAACATCAGGCAGTAAACGTTGTAACACTGGGAAGAATGTTCAGTTGCAGAGAAGAAATAACCAACACAACGATTAAAATATCTGCACTAATACCTCTGTATGTGTGATGTCTGTTCTTTCGCAGAGAAAGAACAAACGTCACACATACAAATACACTCCTGGAAATGGAAAAAAGAACACATTGACACCGGTGTGTCAGACCCACCATACTTGCTCCGGACACTGCGAGAGGGCTGTACAAGCAATGATCACACGCACGGCACAGCGGACACACCAGGAACCGCGGTGTTGGCCGTCGAATGGCGCTAGCTGCGCAGCATTTGTGCACCGCCGCCGTCAGTGTCAGCCAGTTTGCCGTGGCATACGGAGCTCCATCGCAGTCTTTAACACTGGTAGCATGCCGCGACAGCGTGGACGTGAACCGTATGTGCAGTTGACGGACTTTGAGCGAGGGCGTATAGTGGGCATGCGGGAGGCCGGGTGGACGTACTGCCGAATTGCTCAACACGTGGGGCGTGAGGTCTCCACAGTACATCGATGTTGTCGCCAGTGGTCGGTGGAAGGTGCACGTGCCCGTCGACCTGGGACCGGACCGCAGCGACGCACGGATGCACGCCAAGACCGTAGGATCCTACGCAGTGCCGTAGGGGACCGCACCGCCACTTCCCAGCAAATTAGGGACACTGTTGCTCCTGGGGTATCGGCGAGGACCATTCGCAACCGTCTCCATGAAGCTGGGCTACGGTCCCGCACACCGTTAGGCCGTCTTCCGCTCACGCCCCAACATCGTGCAGCCCACTTCCAGTGGTGTCGCGACAGGCGTGAATGGAGGGACGAATGGAGACGTGTCGTCTTCAGCGATGAGAGTCGCTTCTGCCTTGGTGCCAATGATGGTCGTATGCGTGTTTGGCGCCGTGCAGGTGAGCGCCACAATCAGGACTGCAAACGACCGAGGCACACAGGGCCAACACCCGGCATCATGGTGTGGGGAACGACCTCCTACACTGGCCGTACACCACTGGTGATCGTCGAGGGGACACTGAATAGTGCACGGTACATCCAAACCGTCATCGAACCCATCGTTCTACCATTCCTAGACAGGCAAGGGAACTTGCTGTTCCAACAGGACAATGCACGTCCGCATGTATCCCGTGCCACCCAACGTGCTCTAGAAGGTGTAAGTCAACTACCCTGGCCAGCAAAATCTCCGGATCTGTCCCCCATTGAGCATGTTTGGGACTGGATGAAGCGTCGTCTCACGCGGTCTGCACGTCCAGCACGAACGCTGGTCCAACTGAGGCGCCAGGTGGAAATGGCATGGCAAGCCGTTCCACAGGACTACATCCAGCATCTCTACGATCGTCTCCATGGGAGAATAGCAGCTTGCATTGCTGCGAAAGGTGGATATACACTGTACTAGTGCCGACATTGTGCATGCTCTGTTGCCTGTGTCTATGTGCCTGTGGTTCTGTCAGTGTGATCATGTGATGTATCTGACCCCAGGAATGTGTCAATAAAGTTTCCCCTTCCGGGGACAATGAATTCACGGTGTTCTTATTTCAATTTCCAGGAGTGTACATTCTGACTTTGTCCTTGCGATTCCTACTGTACGTCAAGTAGTGGGTTGTAGTACATTCCTAGATTTCTCTCTTAGAGCCAGTTTCTGAAACTTTGTAAGTACGCTTTTCCGAGATAGTTTGTATCTTCAAGCGCCTGCCGTTCATCTTTTTCAGCATCTCCCATACGTTTTCTCCCGTAGGTTAAACATGTGACCACTCATACTGATCTTCTTTGTATACATTCAGTACCTTTCATTTAACCTTCTTCATTTATGAGTTCCATACATTTGAGTAATATTCTACGATGTCACCCGAGAGTTTTGTAAGGAATCACCTTTGCCGACTCACAGTATTTTCATACACCAATTGCACGAATTTTAAAGGTATTACTGTAACATAATTGTTTGTAGCAATTACACTAAAAGGACTGAGAAGTACAAGAACAAAACTTCAGACCTTCTTATTTGCTTTTGATAAATCTCGCCGTTTTACATTTAACTTAATTTTATCCATGTATAAAGAACAGACAGCATTTTACAAAGTGGCACATTGTGAATATAAATTTACAAAAGTGAGACGAATAGAAAGATAACGTACTGTTTCCAGTAGTTGATACACGGTTATGGAGTACAATATGAGTAGACATGATTATGTACATGTACACACTTTCGATTCTGCAGCACAGTCGTAAAAGTTAAAACAAGTAAAAAAATTTCAGATCGAGAGATGTTGCATTTCTACAAATACGCAGGTACTATCATTTCAAAGCCACATTTGACTTGTTCACGAATATTTGTTTTTTAAATAATATCTCTCTAGAATTAAAGATATAGTAGCTTCATATCTCCTTCGGAATAATAATAACTGTGTAACTGTAGAAATGCAGCATCTTTACAGTTGAAATTCTTTGACTCGTTTTAACTTGCGTTTATAAATGTGCTGTATAATGGAAAGTGTATATGAACATAAAGATGTTTACTCATACTGTGCATCACAACCATATATCCACTAATGGAAACAGTAGGATATTTTCTGATTTATCTTAGTTTTGTAAATTTGTATTCGCAATGTGCCACTCTATAATATACCATTTTAATCTTACTAGGACGATAATTAACCTAAATGTGAAAAAACTAATGTAGACTGTCAATGTAGACGGTCAAAGCACCTGCAAATGAGGTTCCAGGGCTGGAAATTCATCGTGCACCAGAATAAAAAATCGTTTGAATGAAGACGGTTGTTCTTTATTTTAAATTTAAACTCCAATGGTCATGCAGGCTGGGGTAGTTTATTGTCAATGTCTGGCACTATTTTATGAAAACCTCTGCCAGTCCTCACCCTGGTAGACAGATGAGGGTGTGACGCCATGCTCTGCGTAGAACTTCGACTCGATTCCGTAATTCTGAGTGGAAAACAGCTGACGGGGATATAAGTCACGGAGAAAAATCCATGAACTGCTTACAGAAATGCGCTCCTACTAACCACGACAAACAAAAAATACAATAACTTTTAACGGCTTAGATATCCTCAAAGCAACTCAGCGAACACCACCCTAAACGCATGAGCCACTCACGGCACAGCTGTCGGGTTGTGTTGCCTCACGTCTCGACTTCCACAAGCCCACGAAATACGACAGGAAATGGCACTCAGCCCCCGAGTCTTATGAAGGACAGGAGGAGGGAGTGGAAGGGAGGCAGGGGGAGGGGGGAGGTATTAAAGGGGACGGAGTAAAGGAAAGGGAGAGAAGGTACAGAGCGTTGAAGGCTACATTCTGCACTGGGCATCGAAACACATCAACCGACTTGGAACTGAGGATTCACTTGTCTTCGTAATTTTTTTTTAATTTTCTCATTTTATGTAGCACTAAGAGAGCTTCTCAGCACATCATGATTCAAGAAGCTGATGACGGCACACATGCGATACTGGTAGAATCATGGTCTGCATTTATACTGTTGTAAAAGGACCACCGTGCGATATGCCGTACTGAACTCGCATTCAGTAGGACACTGATTCAAATCCCCGTCCAGCCATTCGGATTCATATTTCACATGATGTTCCTAAGGCGCTTATAGTACATGCCGGAATGGTTCCTTCGAAAGGGCATTGCCGATGTCCTTCCCCATCCATCGCTAATATGAAATGTGCTCCGTTCCTAATGACCTTGTGGCAGCTACCCTACTGCTGTCGTTTTATGCAACCCGCGCTGTTATATCTGGCCTTCATAAGCCAGCCACCATCAAAGGCCGATGCTTCGTTAACATTATTAGTTTAAGCGTGCCCTTGAAGGAACATTAAATTTTCTACAAAAGTCCCTGCTCATTTCCTATGTAGCACTAAATGTTAATGCGTAGCGAGCGAGAGAATATAAAAATCTCGCGCATGGGTTATAAAGACCACATATAACATTGCGGGTTGCATAAAACGACAGCAAAGGGGCAACTGAATCATCTGTATACACAGGGTTCAAATGGCTTTGAGCACTATGGGACTTAACTTCTGAGGTCGTCAATCCCCTAGGACTTAGAACTACTTAGACATAACTAAGCTAAGGACATCACACACATCCATGCTCGAGGCAGGATTCGAACCTGCGACTGTAACGGTCACGCGGTTCCAGACTGCAGCGCCTAGATCCGTTCGGCCACTCTGGACGGCTATACACAAGGGTCGGATAAAAATGTAGCAACAGTGAGAAATGCGTGTTTCAACATAAATACAGTGCTAGCCAAGCCTGCAGGTGCCACTGTTGTATTTGACAACGAACGGCACGTGTGCAATATCCCCAATTCGCTGAAAGTGTTAGACATGGTCGGAACACTGTTCGGTGTAGATGTTGGGGTATTACGTCGAAACTAAGTGAACTCGCACATGAGCAAATTGTTGGTGCTCTTATGGTGGGTGCTTACGTAACCAAGCGAACCGAAGTGTTCAGCATTTGTAAAGGCACCGTATCGAAGATTTATACCACATAAAGGGAAAGAGGGAAAAAATCATCCGCTAAGTCACAACGCGGACGAAAGCGTGTGTTGACTAATGGTAACAGGTTGTCATCGAACAGGATTATGACGGAAAATATGTGACGACAGCAGCAAAAATCAGTGCAGTACTGGATATCACACCCGCGAAACCTGTCAGCGCCGTAACAACTGGAAGGAGTCCTATGAGCAGGAAATTGCAGGACGAGTTGGAATTCTAAAACCACACTCAACACTGATGAGAATGCCAGCAACGTAAAAAAAGTGTTGTCGAAACCGTAAAACCTGGAGGGTGGAGCAATGGAAGATTGTCATTTTCTCGAATGAGCCTCGTCTCATACTGTTTTCAGCTTCTGGCTGAGTTTACGTCCCAAGAGTGAAAAATGGTTCAAATGGCTCTAAGCATTATGAGACTTGACATCTGAGGTTATGAGTTCCCGAGACGTAGAACCACGTAAACCTAACTAAACCAAGGACATCACACACATCCATGCCCGAGGCAGGATTCGAAACTGCGACCGTAGCAGCACAGTGGTTCCGGACTGAAGCACCTTGAACCGCTCGGCCACAGCGGCCGGCCAAGAGTGAAACATGACGGGGGTTCAGCGGTGTTTTGGGCAGACATCGCGCTGTTCCATAGGCCTTAATGATTACTCCGCAAGGCTGCAGTATCTCCGAGGATTATGTGACCATTTTGGCTCATCGGGTCCATCCCGTGCTACAGCGTTTGTTCTCAATCGTGACTTCGTGTTCCTAGACGACAGGGTCCCTGGTCGAAAAGCTCTCATCATCGAGGAATTGTTTCGTGAGGAAAGGGATGAATTGTCGCATCTCTGCTGGTCATCATAGTCGTTAGATCTCAACATTATTGAACATTTGTGGTCTACTTTGGAGAGAATCGTGACAGCTATCGACCTCCATCATAATTTCCTGAACTTGTCACTATATTCCAGGAAGAATGGTGCAAGATTCTCTTGAAAACCCCACAGGACCTACATTTATCCATTCCGAAACGACTGGAAGCTGTTTCGAATGCCAACTGTTTTCCTACACCATAGGGACTGGTGTAACATCCTTCCTTTACCTCCAGATAAATAATACCTTGCCTGCGACACCTTTGTCTCCATGACCATGGAAACATCGGAGAGTAGAAGCTATAGCAGGTACTTCCGCCATGAAGAGCTGCAAAATAAGGTAGGAAGAAGACGCTACAAAGAAATAAAAGAGGCTCAGAGAGACAGAAAAATAAATAACTTTTTGTGTATATTGAACGATAAACGAATTTTGTATTGCTAAGTCATATAGGTCTTCAGCGCCATATTTATACTCAGCCCTATGAGGCTGGTTGTTTATCTATAAATTTTATTTGAACAAACATCTATTTTTCTCAAAACTTTGTTGCTGTGCTTTTGTGGGCCCCTAAGGCTCTGAGTTCCATATATAAATGTATGGATAAATAATCAGTGTCGCAGGACTCAATTTTTTTTTTTTTACCAAGCCTCAACATCCAATATTTCGTATGAAAAAACAAGGTACTTGCTTTATGGTCTGAAACATTAATTCATATTAAAATCTATATTCATTATTAATGTTAATTCACAAAATTTCCATACATAGTTTCCGGACAGATACTAAATGCTCCACAAACAAATAATGACTTATTCCCACACTTCATGGTCGTCCTTATCATTATTTTCATTAAACACATTCTGTGGCTTGAGGTTCAGAGACACTTCGTATTATGAAATACTACTACTTTGTACATGATGCAGATACTAAATTATGTCGTAAACCATAGATAACAATTGAGCAGCGTAGAGCAACAAAATTAAGCTTTGTGCTTTTCTCATATGGATATGAATGTCGAACAATTCAGTAAGACAGCTTTCCGATGAATTTTTATACGAGTATAGTGTGGGGGTACAGATACAGGTAAATCGGTGTGTGTGGACGCGAATTGTTTCGCACCACTGCATCTATTAGACACCAAAGTTGTTTTGTGTGTACCCTCCCCCGATGGTCCCATCGGCTAAATCGACTAATATCAATTACCATTCTTGTCACGTTCAGGACCATTACATTTCGTTAGGGGTTTTCTGTCACCAGTAGGGCTAGCAACGTGCTTTGCAAATAGTTTCGATGGGGCCATAACGGGAGGATTTACAGAAAACAGATTTGGAATTTAGTAGATGGCAGTGGAGCGATACAACTCGCTTCCATGACGTACAAAAGGCTTCTTTAAAGGCTGTTCAATGAAAACGATTGTACTTGCATTTCTGTGTTCGTAGTACATAGCTGCAAATGTTTTGTAGAAGACCTACTGTAAAAGCTGATGGCAACTGAGACGCCACATATCGTACCACGCAAACTACATTTAGCAAATAAATAAAAAAAGCCTCGACCCAGAATCGAACCCTAGACCTCCTCCATGCTAACCAACGACAGAGAACTGCTGCCTTATGTTGACAGAGGTAGTTACGATACATCTCATTACAGTGTTGCCAGACTGCCAATCTTTAACGTCCGTTTACTGCCCGAACTATGCGCAGGACGAAATTTTGTGTGAAACATTTTTGTATTAGTGGTACGTGAGGAATCACACTGTGAAGTCCGAGTGCGCGAATTTTTCTTCACCATATGTACTAGGGTCGTTCATTATGTAATGCCCTAAATTTTTTAAAAAAAGCCGTCAGTACACACAGCCAAACCTCCTGATGTTTGTTCTGTGCGCCGGTGAAATTTCGCACCGTTCTGGCAGATGGCAGGGCCGTAGTATGGCGTCAAAATGGGTTCTACGTATGACTTACGTTGCAAGCAGTGTGCTTTTATTGAATTCTTATACGCAGAAAAAGAAACTGTGGTGAACATCCATAAACGTTTGTGTGCGGTGTATGGTGATGCTGCAGTTAATAGGGGTACAGTTGGGAGATGGGTAAAGAAAGTTACAGCCTCAGGAAATGAGCTCCATGATCAGCCATGCTCGGGACGTCCTGTCACAGCCACTGCTGCAGACATGCTGAATAGTGCGGATGCCGTTATTCGTGCTGAAAGATTCTCTACGGGGAACACATTTTGAAGATGACGAGACCGTCAGTCATGCAGTGAAAATATGTCTACGCCTACGGGACAAGAGCTTTTACCAGCAGGGAGTACATGCTCTTCCACAACGTTCGAGAACGTGATGACAACTACGTAGAAAAATAGGACATGTACAAGACATGTTGATGTTTATTGTCACCAAATTCTGACTCTTAACAATAAATATGTTCTGAGAAAAGAAATCTGGTGCATTACTTATTGAATGACTCTCATATATAAATATATGGCAACATTATGAGAAGGAAAGTTGCTACCCACCATATAGCGAGATGCTGAGTCGCAGATAGGCACAACAAAAAGACTCCCACAATTAAAGCTTTTACCCATTAAGGCTTCTTCAACAATAGACACACATACACGTACACACATGCAAACATATCCCACTCACACGACTGCTGTCTCAGGCAGTGTTACATATTGAGAATATATAACACTAACGTTCAGTAAAAACAGAACACCCTGAAGGACTAGAGATAGAACGCTCATACTCACAGGACATGATTAGCATTTGAGTCACCCCAGTTCAGCATATATCCTGTTGCCAGGAGGCATAAGGTCCACCATGGGCCCTGATAATATGTTTCTGCGGGATAGCATCGACACATGCAAGGTGCGAATGGCATGCTGTGTTATAGCCATCCACATTGCACTCCCCTGATTCCAAAATTCACCTGTGGTGGTTGGCATTGGGTGACAGTGCTGCACCTGTCGTTTCACCACCTCCCAGACATTTCCAATCGCCGACAGGTCTGGTGTTCTGGCGGGCTAGGGCAAAAGGCTGACATCCTGTGACACCAAGAAGGCCCCTGTTCGTGCAGCAGCATGTGGTCGTGCATTGTCATACTGAAAAATGTCATCTGGTGTGGTGTGAAGAAAAGATATTGCTACTGGTCACAGGATGTCATTCACGTACGTCACACTGGTCACTGTGCCCTGGACACGCAACCAGCTGTGATTTTTGGCTGTACCCAATGGCACCCCATACCATAAGACCTCTATGTATCGACATCCCACCCAAATGGCTGCATGTCTTGTGTCAATGCAGTCATTGCTATGCCGCTCCATCTGTCTGTGGCGAACCGAAATGCAGCCATCATTTTGCATCATAGTCCGAAAACACTATCTGATTCCATTCCTGTCCCCAGTGACGTCGTTCCATACACCACTGCCGTCTAGCATGTTTCTGCACATTCGTCCAAGGTAGACGGAGAAGTGGACGACACGCACGTAAACCGTGCCGTAATAAACGGCGACGGACTGTCACCCCTGATAGTGTACTATGTGTTCCACAGTTGCGCCAGAGCCGAGGGGGACGCAAATCTGTCCTGCACTGCCATTTGGATGGGGTGTCGATCTTCTCGTGGGTGGTCTGGGTGGCGCGACCTGGCCCACCTTGTCGTGTTCTATGGCCTTCCGTGAACCACTGTGCACGCACCCGTTGCACTGCCGAAGCATTTCGTCTCACGCGAGCAGCAGTTCCCCGGATGGATACATCACAGTCTTCCACGCCAATAAAGCGCCCTCTTTCAGATGGATGGTTCAGATGGTTCTGAGCACTATGGGACTTAACATCTGAGGTCATCAGTCCCCTAGAACTTAGAACTACTTAAATCTAACTAACCTAAGGACCACACACACATCCATTCCCGAGGCAGGATTCGAACCTGCGACCGTAGTGGTCGCCCGGTTCCAGATTGAAGCTGCTAGAACCGCTCGGTCACTCCGGCCGGCCCGCCCTCTTTCAGATTCACTGATTTTGCGAGATGGTTCGGCGTACGTCTGCGAGGCATCCTGCGCGTCTTCTCAAGTCACACACTGATCCATTACCTTCGGTTTATAGCGACAACGAGAGCAGCAGGCACATTTTGCCGGTAGGTGGTGTTACGCCGCGTTATCGGTGTTGATCTTGAAGCTGCGGGGTCAACAAGGTTCAAATGCTAATCATTTCTGCAGAATATACTAATATACATGTCCTGTGAACACGAAAGTTCTATCTCTATTCCTTCAAAGTGTTCTGTTTCTTTATGAGCATGCGTGCGCGTAAGTGCGCGTGTGCACACACGTGAGCAGATGTGGAACTTACAGCAGAACTTAATTTGTATAATATGCTGTTTCCAATTCTCATGTGTTAGAATCTCGCCGAGTGGTACATGTCCAGACGCCAAAAGTAAATAATAAAAATGTATAGTTTGTGGACTGTATATGATACCTGTGAAGAACACAGACTGTAAGTTAATACGCCGCGCGGGATTAGCCGAGCGGTCTTTGGCGCTGCAGTCATGGACCGTGTGGCTGGTCCCGGCGGAGGTTCGAGTCCTCCCTCGGGCATGGGTGTGTGTGTGTGTTTGTCCTTAGGATAATTTAGATTAAGTAGTGTGTAAGCTTTGGGACTGATGACCTTAGCAGTTAACTCCCATAAGATTTCACAAAAATTTTTGTTGTAAGTCAGTACTGTTCAATTTTCAAGAAGGAGGATGAAAATGCAGTGACGTTTGTAAAATTTGCTACAAAAAGGAGAAAGGTGACCACCACTACAACCTTCCTGTAGCTGTTGTACAAAACCCGACGGTTACACACGGAATTGCAAATGTTCTCTTCACTGTATTAACTCAGTGCTGTGTGCAGCCTCAACGTGGTGCAATCCGAGACATAAAATGTCATGAAAGGAAATCACAGAAGGTCACACAGTTGTCTGGGCAATTTTTCTTCACACGTCGGGTTTACGAGTACCCAAAGAACCAGATAAATGCTGTACTATATCCGTGTCAAGAAGACACCGACCAAACTATCCCTGTTACTAAACGACTAAAACGGTAACATGATCTCAGGCTGCCTATCTAAAGGCTTCTAGGACATAAAAAATTTGACTTTCAGAGTTTCATACAACTATTGATCGAACTGAGAAATTTGAAAAGCTACCATAATCTACTCATTGAAAGGTATAATCTTACATTGAAAGTTCAACACAATCAGTCAAATATTGAAGTTGTAAATGTCTTGACGCAGCATAACTCACTGCGCCACATTACCCAGACTATGTTCATCCACTATTTGCGAATAAGAGGACTTTAGTTACTTACAACGAGCCTTACACATAATTTCAAATCTTTTCGAAACTTTTCCTCGGTGACAACCCTCATAAAACAATGAAAGGAAAAATGTTTAACTCTCATCGCATTTCCGCTTTCCGGCAGTAAAACTCCAGCATAAGGCATGACGTTTCAATTTTTTACTTCTGTACTACTAACTCTATTCGCAACAGATTTTTTAGACGGTGTTCACTTTCAACACTGCATGTATCTACAAAATTTGATCATTGTACGATACGTAGTTCACGCGATATGGTGTCGTAAACATTGAGATATTTTAAAGACTACCGTGTCTTCTGCCACTAAAGTTTCACATGCTTAATATCAATTATTTGTAAAATAATTAGACATTTGAAGCTGTCTTGTACGAGCGAGTTCAGTTCTTTAAAGAACCCTGGTCGGGAGTTATTAGTGTCCTTGAAAGGAAAGGTATCTAAAAATACGTAGAAACGAATGTAATCCCATCTATGGCTGTCGTTAGGTTAGGTGACTGAAGTACATTTGTAAGGGAGATACGAAGTTGTAAAATGTGGTGAAAAGCTATTCGTCGAGCGACAGAATGACGTAACAATGAAGCATTTCACGCTGAATATAAAATTCTGAACTACGGTGCCGTAGCGATTGGTCAATAAACCTATAATTAGAACTCTCCTGACATTTAACCAATAGTGCGAACTGTCTGAGCGAGAAGGGATTAAATTAATCCGTACAAAGCGACCGACTCATTTAATTGCATTTCACCCACAACTTTCGTTTTTCAGTAGAGTATTTCACGCATTTACGTTCGCAATATTTATCTGTTATCGTTTAGACAATTGAGAGTGTGCTGTTGACATAGAGCTCGGCAACATTGCGGCGAATTTGCTCGTATTCATGAGTAAAAACAACTGAAGGCCTACTTCATCATTTTTATACAATAATACCAAGGTTTGGAGACATCTTCTGCAGCCCAAACAGTATACCAGGGCAGAAAAATGAACCAGTAACATTACAGTATTGACGTGCCTATCTACTGCGATATATTTTAATAATTTATTTTGTTTTGTAATGGTAAACAGACTCCCTTAGAGAGGGAGGGAGTGAGTTAGGGTGGGACAGAAGTTACGTTGATCGTAAATATAACGGAAACCAGGAATCTGTTAGAAGTATCATTCCTCCTGCTACCACAAAAAATCCTCATTATTCAGCAACACAACATGTGTGCCGGTACGAAAAGGGACATCTCTCGTTAGAAAGACCTGGGTTCAGAAATTCTGCTGCTCCGTCATCGTCACGCTACCAAAAAGAGGTCATCAGTCCCCTAGACTTAGAACTACTTAAACCTAACTAATGACATCACACACATCCATGCCCGAGGCAGGATTCGAACCTGCGACCGTAGCAGCAGCGCGGTTCCGGACTGAAGCGCCTAGCGGGCTGTAATAAGGTTCCATCTCATTTAATTTTTAGTCCCTTTACTGCATAGCGGTCAGTGTACAGGGTGAATCACCAAAAAGTTGCGTCGCAAATATTTGGATATGGAAAGTGCTCTTGATGTTCGGTTTTCACGGAGTAGATTGGTAGTCAGGGGCTCATATTGTTAGACAATAAACAGATTGTAGTAACACTTAGAAAGTGTACTTTTTTGCAAACATACACTTTTTTTAAACGGAACAATGTCTACTGACATTAACAAACTAGTAGCACAAATATCAGTAGTGTTTGCTGTAGGATTTTAGCGTGAGGTACCGCATTTTGAAAATTTTCGACACTGATACTTGTTTGTGCCATTCAACCTGCGCAGTTGAATTGTTAGCTTCTATGTTGTTATGTTTGCTTACGGTGTACTTGTGAGTTCCTTGAGTGAACTGCGACCTGTTAGTCGGTTAGTGTGTGACATTACAAGTAGTAAGTAGGTCTTGAGTGAACTATGTTATTTACCAACGCAGGAAAAGCCGACGCGCTCATGATGTATGAAGAGACTAGGAAGCATGTAGTTCGTTCTTGTACGGCTTGTGCGGCAAGATATCCCAATAGACGTCAACCACCTTGGCAATTATTTATCAGTCCCTTCAACCAGTTACTTGAGAGTGGTAATGTAACACGTAGATGACGTGACAGAAGGAAACAAGTGATGACGGAAGAGGGGGAAATTTATGTTCTTGCTGCGGCAGCAGTTGACCATACATTAGCTCCCGCGCAATCACACGAGGAAGTGGCATGATGCAGGCACGTGTCCTATGCATTCACAAGATTACGTCCCCGCCACATCTCTGCCCATCAAGAGCTGCAGGAAAACGATTATGAGGATTGTGTTAATTTCTCTACATGGGTATTAAGACGGGATACCCCAGATGTAAGCCGGCCGGAGTGGCCGAGCGGTTCTAGGCGCTACAGTCTGGAACCGTGCGACCGCTACGGTCGCAGGTTCGAATCCTGCCTCGGGCATGGATGTGTGTGGTGTCCTTAGGTTAGTTAGGTTTAAGTAGTTCTAAGTTCGAGGGGACTGATGACCTCAGAAGTTGAGTCCCATAGTGCTCAGAACCATTTGAACCATTTGAATCCAGATGTAAAATATATTTGTACATGTTGTTCACTGATGATGCAATACCTACCAGTCGTTGCGAAGTAAACCGCTGAAATCTACACTTTTGGTCTATTGACAATCTCCCTTGGCTTCGTCAGGTGGAACGTCAGCGTCCATGAGGTGTAAACAGGTAGTGTAGGATAGTGAACCCCCAACATTTAGGCCCGTTTTTCATAGACGCAATACAGAACGTGCGCAAGTATTGCAGCCTCATAACAGATCGTCTTCCATGGATGTTAGAAGACGTTCCTTGCAGACTAGGAAGAACCAAAATGATAGCTGTCCAGCCCATAGTGCACGAAGTACTACAACATATCTTTACGAATTGTTTTCAGATCGTTGGATTGGACGTAGAGTACTAGTACCTTGGCCGACCCATTCACCACATTTGACCCCTGTGGGCATTTGTCTGTGGGATAAGCTCAAAGCCGCTATCTACAAGCACATACCAACTATGCCCGATGCTACACAACGACATATTACTGCAGCCTGCTTCCACATCTCCGCTGAAATGCTAGCACGTGTGCAGCAGTCGCTCCGTACCATACTGGAAGCGTGAATCGCCGCTGCCTGTGGTCATTTTGAACACGACCTGTGATGATCAATTTTCTTTTTACTGGTCAGAATCCACATAACTGTGTATGCACTTGTGTTGTTCTTTAGTGCATGCTACTACAGATAGCATAAGTGTCAGTCCGTGTGGAAGCTTTTCAAAATACACTCCTGGAAATGGAAAAAAGAACACATTGACACCGGTGTGTCAGACTCACCATACTTGCTTCGGACACTGCGAGAGGGCTGTACAAGCAATGATCACACGCACGGCACAGCGGACACACCAGGAACCGCGGTGTTGGCCGTCGAATGGCGCTAGCTGCGCAGCATTTGTGCACCGCCGCCGTCAGTGTCAGCCAGTTTGCCGTGGCATACGGAGCTCCATCGCAGTCTTTAACACTGGTAGCATGCCGCGACAGCGTGGACGTGAACCGTATGTGCAGTTGACGGACTTTGAGCGAGGGCGTATAGTGGGCATGCGGGAGGCCGGGTGGACGTACCGCCGAATTGCTCAACACGTGGGGCGTAAGGTCTCCACAGTACATCGATGTTGTCGCCAGTGGTCGGCGGAAGGTGCACGTGCCCGTCGACCTGGGACCGGACCGCAGCAACGCACGGATGCACGCCAAGACCGTAGGATCCTACGCAGTGCCGTAGGGGACCGCACCGCCACTTCCCAGCAAATTAGGGACACTGTTGCTCCTGGGGTATCGGCGAGGACCATTCGCAACCGTCTCCATGAAGCTGGGCTACGGTCCCGCACACCGTTAGGCCGTCTTCCGCTCACGCCCCAATATCGTGCAGCCCGCCTCCAGTGGTGTCGCGACAGGCGTGAATGGAGGGACGAATGGAGACGTGTCGTCTTCAGCGATGAGAGTCGCTTCTGCCTTGGTGCCAATGATGGTCGTATGCGTGTTTGGCGCCGTGCAGGTGAGCGCCACAATCAGGACTGCATACGACCGAGGCACACAGGGCCAACACCTGGCCGTACACCACTGGTGATCGTCGAGGGGACACTGAATACTGCACGGTACATCCAAACCGTCATCGAACCCATCGTTCTACCATTCCTAGACCGGCAAGGGAACTTGCTGTTCCAACAGGACAATGCACGTCCGCATGTATCCCGTGCCACCCAACGTGCTCTAGAAGGTGTAAGTCAACTACCCTGGCCAGCAAGATCTCCGGATCTGTCCCCCATTGAGCATGTTTGGGACTGGATGAAGCGTCGTCTCACGCGGTCTGCACGTCCAGCACGAACGCTGGTCCAACTGAGGCGCCAGGTGGAAATGGCATGGCAAGCCGTTCCACAGGACTACATGCAGCATCTCTACGATCGTCTCCATGGGAGAATAGCAGCCTGCATTGCTGCGAAAGGTGGATATACACTGTACTAGTGCCGACATTGTGCATGCTCTGTTGCCTGTGTCTATGTGCCTGTGGTTCTGTCAGTGTGATCATGTGATGTATCTGACCCCAGGAATGTGTCAATAAAGTTTCCCCTTCCTGGGACAATGAATTCACGGTGTTCATATTTCAATTTCCAGGAGTGTATGATGGCTCATAAACGACTCGCACTAAAATCATGCAACAAACACCATCTAATATTCTAATTTACCCTATTTTTAGTCAGTTAATATCAATAGGCACTGTTCCATTTAAAAAAGTGTATTTTTGCACAAAAATAAACTTTCTGGGTAATATTTCTATCTGTTGATTGGCTAACAGTATGAGCCCACGACTTTCAACGCATTGTGTGAAAATCGCACATCAGTAGCACTTGACAATTCTGAAATATTTGCGGTGCAAGTCTTAGGAGACTCACCCTGCATGCCAACCAAGCCATACAGCCGCTATGTACTTTCTGCATGGTTTTTTTTTTCAATGAAATCAATATATGCATCAGCTACTGAGTTCATTAGACCTTACTGCGAAGCAGTTTTGAAGAAAAGTCTTATTTTCCATAATATGAGGAAAACATGTTTTTGCACACTGCTTGTACACAATGCATTTAAGATACGGTGTGTAGCAGCTCATTCTCCTTTTTTATTTTGCTATACCTTTACTATGTATTGCGTATTACTTAACTCACGCTGTCCAATAGCACACTTCGTCATCATTACTCTATTACTCTTTCACTCATAGATTATGGAACATTCTGAACACTTTCTGTCTACGTTCACACTCAAATTAACTTTAGACTCGGCACATAAGACAAATCATCTGCCCTTGCCTTATGGAACTTTGCATAGTTGTCAGTCTGCCCGTATAGGTAACTGCATGTCTTTCAGCCGTTTGTATGTGATTATAGACAGAAGTGTTCCGTACTACATGAGTAAAGGACTACTGACGTAGATTGTGTGCAACTGGAGAGTATGAGTGAAGTAGCAGTTAAATCACATAGTAAACTAGTTGTCAGAACAAACACTGAACTGTTAAATATTACACCTTACATACATGGTATGTCAGAAATACGTCAAAACATTTTTTCGTATGTTCTGGAGAATAAAACCTTTTTTTTTTTTTTCAAAAATGCTTGTCAACATAGTCCAGTAAATTCGAAATCCAGTATGTATATTTTAAAAAAAGAGGTTCATGCAGAAGGGTGCTAGCATAGTTGCCACAGTGAAATGCTCTTGTTAACACAACGAACTCTTTGCTATCATACAGGACCGCAAGTGGTCCTCACACAAAAGAGCAACTTTTGTGTTTTGTTGAATCCTTTCCTGAAGTCATGTTGAAAGTCTGATAGCAAAAATGTGTACTCACAGGTGTTACGAATCCCTCGCATTATTACCTCCTCAAAAAGTCTCATCAATAGTCTGTAATTATTTGAGGCATTTTGGTACATTACATGGTTTTTCACAAGGCATTCCGAACCGCACGCAATGTGGAATACGGCCAATGTTTAGAGTTTTTTGTTTTGTTTTGTTTTCAGCGTTCCTCAAATACAAGCACAGAGCTCGTGACTTGGGAAGTCCGCTCATTCCGTGGCGACCGGAGACGGCGGGCCAGGTACCTGGGCGAGCCAGGCTAGTGAGGTCTGACAGGAATTCAGGTAAAGCTGCGGCTGACCGCAGGACTTTGGGTATTTCCCAGAGAGCAGTAGCGGGCTTCTCCTCCTGCAAGGGAAGCGGATGCGATGGAGGTTACGGATATTTGAAATGAGTAGCTGCATAGTTATAATCTTTCTACAGAAAATACGTAGTGTTCTGCAGAGGAACTAAATGCACCAGAAAAATCGCGGCGATGAGGCAAGCTCATGACAAATTTAAGCATAATTGTAGACACCAAGTTTTAAAAGTTATTACAGTAGTTTATAAAATTAATGGCAAGTGAACCAACGAAGTAATACGTGCATATTGTGAGTCATATGAAAGCTGATAACGCCAGTAATCACAACTTCTAAAATTAGACGTTTCTATGAATGAGACACTGCAACATGACATGAGGGTCTAACTCACAATGAACACGTTTTGTAACAAAAAATTTTTGAAGACCAGTAGATGACAGTTATATCTGTCAAAACCAGTTGTCAAAATAATGAAGAATTTATTAGATCTTTGATATAGAAAGCCTTTTTTCATAAAAATTAGTGATATATGAATAAACAGTATTTATGTGAACTTTTCTAGCTTTATTTTGTAACTCGTTGGATGTACTCTGTGCTGTCACCGCCAGACACCACACTTGCTAGGTGAAATCGGCCGCGGTCCATTTAGTACATGTCGGACCCGCGTGTCGCCACTGTGTGATCGTAGACCGAGCGCCACCACAAGGCAGGTCTCGAGATACGATATAGCACTCGCCCCAGTTGTACGGACGACATTGCTAGCGACAATACGGACGAAGCCTTCCTCTCATTTGCCGAGAGACAGTTAGAATAGCCATCTGCTAAGTCCATGGCTACGACCTAGCATGGCGCCAATTGTAACAGTGCATGTATCTTACGAGTCTCATTTGTATAGTCAAGAGAGATGTATCACAAGGAGTGATTAAAAGTTAAGTGTATTCCAAAGCTACGTATTTTCTTTATAGCAGTCATAACGTATCCTGTTCCAGACTTGACGCCAGTCGGCGTGTGTGTACGCGTGCCTTTCTTTCGGCTCCCTTCCCAGTGTGGCGTAGCAAGCTTGTTACGCCACAACATACTCCGTTTAATCACACAAGAATATTACTATTGGGGCCTGGTTAGATGCAGCTCGCAACAGTAGAATATCCCATTGCTGACTCCGGGTTTAAGAAGACTATGCAGGTCATCAGCCACCTTTTTACCCCACAGGATGGGATCAGTGTATCCCATCTGTCTGTATCTAGAGTAAATTCTGCATGCAAGAATGAGAAATTTTTCTGAATGTTTGTGCAGCGTCTATCTGATGCAGGACATGGATAACAGCCTGGTATTCACATAGTGGGATGTGGCAAACAGTCTAAAAATTGCATCTGGGACACTGGTCCTCATCGTTAACCCACCAGGTGGATTCGATTCAGGGCCAGCGCCTCCCCATCTCATAGGATTCTGCAAAACCTGTATTGAAATAGCACAAGCTTCCTTTGAATTTCAAGTAAGAATTTTTGGCAGTAAATGCCATTATATTCTAACAAAAGCAATATGGACCCTTAGTTCTGTTCTCGTGGAATGTGAGTTGTTACCAGGTAATCACTAATTTCTTTTTTTTAAGTTGTGTCGCTTTTATTTTTCTAAAAACCTTCTTTGTTTATGTTATGACCCCTCACGTAATACTTTTCTCACTTTTCCACCGCAAATAATATATATTTTTGCTGACTGTAATATAATACGACATTCCAACCACAATCGGACAAAATTAATCGCTTAGTTGGATTAAAAAACGAAAAACAAGTTCACATTGTTTATTACAAAAATAAAGAAATTCAAAATTATAATTTAGGAAATTAATACAGTTTAAGGAACACAATTTACGAAAACATATAATCGTAAATGAGCTTATACTGTGAAAGAATACATTTTGCCGAGAAAAGGGATTAAATATGAAATCTTCTTATAGCAAAAAGAAAATTTTTTTTCTGTACATTACAATGCAGGAAATTTCGTAATATTTACAACAGCTGTAATCGACAAAATAATGTCTGTTGCTTCAGACCTGCATGCAAGTCTGAAGGACGTTGTAATGTATGATACATACACTGTATAAATACTGACATTGTAATAATCAGTTATGTTAGAAATTACATTCCATTCATCTTATATATAAAAAAATTAGTACCACTAATCTAATCTAATCTTCAACTTACCGTATAATCTTAAATATGTCTGTGCAGCATCACCTTAAAAATATTTTATTACTTTTTTGTCGGAACTGTTCTTCGGCCACATTTCACTTCCGTACAAGGCTACACTTCAAACACTTCAATTTATATTCGCTGTTAAGAAATTTTTATTTTTAAGGAAGCAGTTTTCGTGTTATTACCATACTGAATTTTAAATCGTGTCTACTTCAGCCACCATCAGTTATTTTGCTACTCTGATACCAAAACTCATCCACTCTAATGGTTGCCCAGAAACAAATTTTTTTCCTCAGCCGAAAACAGTGCTATGAATACGAAACGTTAGATATGTATTATCTGAAGTCTCCTGAGTGAATGCGCCAAGTTTCCATCACTTCCAACAGATAGTGTAGTTGCAGGACAGTTTCAAAATGGCGTCTCTGGGTGATGTACGTTAGAAGCAACGTGAAGTCATTTAATTTCTCACTACAGATAAAGAAAATGTGGGGAAGATTCACAAACGCTTGTTCAAAGTCTTTGGAGCATCTGTTGTCGACAGAAATACACTTAGTTGTTGGGCACGGAGGGTGAGGTCATCATAAGGCGGTTTGCAGAGCTCCGCGATTTACAGTAGTCAGGGAGACCATCCACGGCTGTCACACCTGACAGCCCTGACCTAGCCCCCTCGAACTTCCATTTGTTGGTGCCATTAAAGGATGCCATTTGTGGAAGACATTTTGAGGACGAGGAGGAGGTGATTCACACAGTGAAGCACTGGCTCTGCTACCACGACAAGGATTGGTACCGACAGGGCATACACGCTCTTGTTTCGTGCTGGAGTAATGCCATAGAGCGGGTTGGCGATTACGTCGAAAAATAGGGTGTGTAGATAAAACACCATTCTTCGATGTATGTAATTCTCATTATGTTCAATAACGAACTGTCGAACAAAAAGAAATGTGCTTTACTTTCTGGGCAACCCTCAGACGTTTAGTGACCAATGTCCCAATCTAAATCCATCAGAATTTCTTATTTCCACTACATTCTATTAATCTTGTTTTACTTTTGTTGATAATCATCTCACAATCTCTTTTCAAGCCACTATTCAGGCCGTTCAACGGCTGTTCCAAGTTATTTGTCGTCTCTGACAGAATGACCTAGAACGCCATTGGCAACTTTCAAAGTCTTTATTTCTCCTCTGTGAACTCAAATTCCCTTTCCAAACGACTCACTCATTTAGTATGTTCTGCTAACGCTGCAAAATTTCTGATTACTGCAGAAAAGCTCTGGTCATAACGAAATTGAAAATAGGTGGGAGAAGTATGACAACATATTACAGAGGGACAAGTTTCTTGAACATAATGTACAAAGTACATAGATTATAACACTATGCTACCTTTTAAAATTTTTGGTACAATGTTTTATGTGTGATATTTAAAGTATTTTTCATTTTGATTTTAACTAAGATTTAGATTTTTCTGTATCATGTCAGATTTTCGAACAAATCAAGGTTAAAGTTTCAGCTGAAATGACATTTTTTCTAACAGAGAATCTTTTAATTGAATTACAAATAATTTATTAATTAAGGAACCATGTATGGAAACGCAACACTTTGTCTTACAGCAGACAACGGTACACATTCACTTAAAATGCTAACAATTATTAAAAAACACAACACATGTATGTCACATGGATCATACAGAACTGATGTTCCTCAGACACATTTACTCGCACCTTTGTCTATGATAGGCTGAAGCAATGAATTAAAATTGCACCAATCCCGGGATTCGAACCCATGTCTCCTGCTTACTAGTCACATACGCTAACTGTTGCACCACACAGGCACTGTAGCTACAACAGCTGCATGGGATTACGCTGGTACATCTCCCTCCCTGGTCCAAATTTCAGTTCACACTTCCGACTATTGGTGTTCCCCTTCTAAACTCGTCTCAGTATTGCAGAGGGTCTCTAATATTGGAATACCACCTTCACAATGATCGAAATGGAACTATCCTGTAGGCACCTCAGGCATAACTGATACATGAATCATATACAGTTGATGTTCCTGTGACATATCGAGGTGTGAATTGGAATTCGCATTGGGGATGGATATGTACTAGCATAATCCATACAGCTATGATAGCCGCAGTGTTGGTGTGGTGTAGCAGTTCAATCACCTGCCTAGTAAGTAGTAAACCTGGGCTCAAATACCGTTGATTGTAATAATCTTAATTCATCACTTCAGCCTACATAATTATCTTAGATAAATGTGAGACTCAGTATGTCTCAGGAATATCAACTGTATGTAATTCATATATCACCTGTTCCTAAGGTATAGGCAGGATTAACTCCATTTCGGTAAGGTGCCATTACAGTTTTGGGAGCCTCTGCAATACTGATGTGCGTTTATAAGGCGAATGGCAATGGGTTGAGGAGTGTATTGGAATGAGTACCAGGGAGCACAATGTACTAGGATAATACGAGCAGCTATGTTAACCACAGTGCCAGTGTGGCGTAATAGGTAGCTTATCTGCCTACTAAGCAGGAAACCCATGTTCGAGTCACATTGCTGGTTCCATTTTTAATTCATTGCGTTTGCCTGTATCATTACCATACGTATATCACAATTTAATCTGTACCCACCGATTTCACTGCACCAAGTTCTTTTTGACACGGGTTGAAACATCTCTTCCTCGATTTGCTCCCTTCAACAGTACCATCTCTCTTTAGCATAAAATAGTAGACAGCCTCATATTTGCATTTAACCTCAGACTTGAACTATATCGCGACGTCAAACAAAAATACAAAAAAGAACTAATCAAAACGAAACAAAACCATTGGGACACCTTCGTTAAAACCAACTACAGAACAACATATGAGGAGTACTGGTTAAGTTACAGACAGAACGAATTAAGTCCTTCGACAGTTCTTGTCAACAGAAAAACGGGTGGACTGTACGACGACACAGGGCTAGAGAGGCTCGGCAGAGTTTCTGCTGGTGAGATTCCTCCCTGATGTCGAAGAAACACATGACGAACAGTATCATTTTGAATTACGTAACTAAATGGACAATACTTAAGAAAAAGGCGGTGTTATGATCCCTTTCGCTCGTAAGGAGGTGGCGCCAGCGAAAGCTATACTTAAAAATAGAATGGCGCCTGGTCCAGATGGAATACTCTTCAAAATACTGTCACACAAATCACCCCCTTTCTAACCGACATGATAAACGACGCCTTACTACAAGTAAGACTCCTTGCTCGTTGGAAAATAACCAATGTGAGCATTATTAAGAAATCAAAGGACAGTGACCCAGGAGAAACTTATTTGTGACTGACTACAATCACATTGGCAGCTCTTGGCCTTAATCCTCATCAATACAGCTTTAGGGCAAAAAGATCAGTAGATGATGCAATCAACCACATTTTAGAAATAATACACACTACAAATGATAAATATGCTGTTGCAGTTTTAACCTACATCGCAGGTGCTTTTGATAATCTTTGGTGGCTTGGGTTGTTCGCTAGGTTGAGGGAAATGCCACTATCAACTTCCCCGTGTAACAGCTTATTAGGTTGTTGCAGATATAAGACAGCAGAGTAGTAGCAGGACACCGGAAAGTAGCCAACAAAGTAAAAAAAGGATGCCCGCAAGTCTCAATCTGTGGACCAATATCTTGGGACTCTGCTATAGGGCCACTCCTAATCAAGTTGGATGCGGATTACAGGGTAAATGGGACTGTCGCTTATACAGATGACTTATCAGTTGTTGTATCAGTAAACTGACAAGTACACCTAGAAAACAAAACTACATATATTCTCGTAAGTAATTTGTAAAGCCCTAACAGAAAACCTCAGAATGGCTGCAAATAAAACACTATATCTACGACTCAAAGAGGCACTGAAACAATACACAATTATTTATTTAACAGTATAAAGCTAACACAGCCAAGTAATACGATATTTAGGAATACACATTGACTAACGATTTACTTTTTGTGTGCACACAAGATTGGTAATTGACAAAGCGACGAAATTTCTGAACAAGCTTGCGAGACTAAATACCACACAATACAGCCTACCTTTGAAGATGCTAAGAATGTATCACAGAGCTGTCTTGATTTCCACAGTATGCTTTGCAGCAAGCGCATGGGTATAGCGCCTGCATGTGGTGACCTATAGAAACACAGTGAGGCGAGGACAGAGGGCCATATTACTCAGAATGTCGGGTGCTTTTGGCACCACATCTGTGAAAGCCTTGTGTGTGGTTCTGGGGACTTTCCCCATTGAAATAACTATCCGCCACAGAGCAACGGCATATTGGCTAAAGAGGGGCACCCATGACAAGGTTAAAGAAATAACAAGGGAAAAAATCGTAGACATGGGTCAGTTAAAGAGCTTGTGTGGCGGCGGGTATAATATGGCAATGGTTGTTTGTACAGTACGCCGTCTTTCTCACGCGAGCCTGGCAACTATTTTTGTGGCCAGCCAGAAAGCGATGGAGAACATACTGACCTTAGTTGCAAGTCTGCACGGCCACATTCTGGTCCAGCCCACTGAAAGAAATGTTTCTATTCTCCTTCTACTTAGCGGGATCAGGACTGTGATCATAAATGAAAGTATAAAGTTCTAGTTCATTAATATATTGAGTAAAGTCTTTCACGTACCACACTTAAAAAGACACTAGGTTCAATTGACAGTAAATCTTTTTATTCTAAACAACACAACTCGGCAGTTCAGAGCCGACTTCTGCGGTTCGTTCCTACCAGATTGTATTCTCAAATAAATGTTCAAATTAAATGCTCGCCACAAGAGTGGAAAAAATATTCACCACTTGCCACGCGGATTCGTAATTCATACGGACGGCACACTAACAGTTACTTCAGCGAAATGTAATCGATTCAGGACGTTGCACAGCCCTCTCGAGTTCACTGTCCGTTATTACAGAAAATACGCGTTTTGTCACAGTTCGTCTTTGACGTCATCTGAGGCAGAGAGCGATCCAGTGTTTAATAGACGTGGATCTTACGGCGGCCGAGTGCGAAGTGAAGCTTCCTCCTGACTCTCGGGCTGTACTTATATAGGTGCCGCAGCGGACGGCCGAGGGAACATCTGTTGTTATCTGCCTTAACACACGGCAGCAGCCTCAGAACGACCGCTGTCTCAGACACATAATCTTTAATAACATAGTTATGAATTAAATTAGAATCTTCTTAATTTTGGCCGGCCGTTGTGGCCGTGCGGTTCTAGGCACTTCAGTCTGGATCCGCGTGACCGCTACGGTCGCAGGTTCGAATCCCGCCTCGGGCATGGATGCGTGTGATGTCCTTAGGTTAGTTAGGTTTAAGTAGTTCTAAGTTCTAGGGGACTGATGACCACAGATGTTAAGTCCCATAGTGCTCAGAGCCATTCTTAATTTTTCACATGAATTTAAGTAAGTTGTTTGAAAGCACAGAAAATGTTTCAGCTCGCTTGAATAAAAACTTTGCCTTCTATAATTTTTATAGTGGAACTAACGGTAGATCGTTACCTCTGAACTATAACTTTACTAGAACTTGTATTGGATGTTATTACTATTAACGTTCTAAAATTTGGTATAGCTCTATTATTTTGTAGGTTTTATCATGTGCTGTAACTCAAAATTTTCTATCATTAAAATTACAGGTACTTAAGCTACTACAAATGGATATATTTTAGTTACAGATTTGGTTTTCATTAAATTACTCAAAACCTATAAGAGGTAGCTTAACGTGGTCTCTTTTTAGGGTGAACTGAAGCATAAGCCAAATTTTTACGTTTCTAGGTCCAATTTTAACGCCTTCAATTTTTCTTAAAAACGTGGATTCTTGTTGTAATTTTCGTTCTATTACTATGAAACTTGCACCCCTTATTTCTTACCTCCATAGTCACATTCTGACCAAATTCTGGCTTTCTAGCTTTATTATTTAGTGCCACTTATTTTTTTCTTAAAGCTGCATTTTTACTGAAACTATTAGTTTAATTACACTAACATTTGATGTTTAAAACGTTATAGCAATAAAATATATGTTGACTGTTTTAAACGGACATTTGGACTTTTAATTTTATACTTAATTGTGGTTTAATACTTGTACGCTACGCGCAGACGCGTCAAGGTAACGTGGCGCTACTATAGTTCAATTCTTTTGTCTTGGCGGCTCGCGCATGCCCGCCCAGACGCGGGAGATTGCTGCGTTGCCAGTTGCACACGACGCACGCGCCAATAGAAGCAGCACCATAGTATAGCATAGTTCGCAAGCTTACGCTTAGGGGGGAGCGCGCAGTTCATGAAGTAAAGCTACCACGGCCGCATTAACCCTTTCGCTGCTACAAAGACGTGCTCCCTGCATTCCGCGCTGTGCGCGATTTTGTCACTGCACTCCTCGCATGTGCAGACACATCGTGTTCCGACTGCTTTGACACTCTTATCATTCGATTCCAAAAAAACTATTTGGCCCAAAAATTAGATTTTTACATGTCTTCTTCCCCCCATAAATGACCTAATTTTGTTTCTATGTTCAACGCAGTTATTATGCAGGATTAAATATTGTAAACCATTGCACGAAATTTTGAAGAGTTTGCAGAGGTAAAAGTTGAGGGGGGAAGGTATCAGTCAAGAAGACGTGAGAAAATCAAATTTTTGGGCCAAATAGTTTTTGTGAAATCGAATGACAAGTGTGTCAAAGCAGTGGGAACACCATGTGTCTGCACAGGCGAGCAGTGTAGTGATGACAAAATCGTGCACAGCGCGGAATGCGGGGAGCACGTGTCTGCAGCAGCGAAAGGGTTAATGAACAGACAAAGCACTAGAAATTTCAAAAAATTGCATTCAAACGAATATAATTCGTGAAATAATGCACTTCGATATTATTTTCAAATAATGAAAATATTACACACCACACAAGGCTTGAACTCATAACCTTTGGCATAGAAGTCCAACACCTTAACCATTACACTAACGCAGCTCATCTACACACAAAATGCCATGACGACTCTAACATGTCACGCAAAGTACTGACAAAAACTGTTGGTATGACTATGAATTACTCACGCTTTGTCGAAGTACAATAGGAAATAAACAATTACCATTGTTCTTTGTTGCAAAAAAGCGGTTCGTGAGATTGATACAAACACCTTTCCTTGCTATCGCCTGAATTAGGAGTCTTATTGCTTGTTTGGTTTAATTAATTAATAGAAAAAAAATGGAAATGTCGTGTGGCTAGGGCCTCCCGTCGGGTAGACCGTTTGCCTGGTGCAGGTCTTTCGATTTGACGCCACTTTGGCGACCTGCGCGTCGATGGAGAAGAAATGATGATGATTAGGACAACACAACACCCAGTCCCTGAGCGGAGAAAATCTCCGACCCAACCGGGAATCGAACCCGGGCCCTTAGGATTGACAGTCTGTCACGCTGACCACTCAGCTACCGGGGCGACCAACTAATAGAATATGAAGCTATTGGTATAAAGAATGCTTTTTCCAAACCTTTTATAAAAGAAAGTCTGCTATCAAGACATTGCTTTTGTTCTATTACTTTATTTATGACTGAACGTTTCTAAAACTGAAGACACTCGTCCATGCTCTGCACTGCAGTCGAGATCTGGCAACGTCGTTCTCTGTTCATTGGCTGACTGTGTTTTGTGACGCCAGATGCGCAGAACGAACCTAAACTCGGCCGCCAACATAAATGACGCGCACTTTAGCAGTGAACTGGGGTGAGTCCCGGCACACTCGCTCGCCTCTGTATCTCCCATACGATACGACGATCTTTCCGCTACAAGCTGGTGATTGCAACATGGCAGCGGAAGTGCGAGACGACTGGCAAAAGCCGTCGCTTTTTCTTCTTCTTCTTCCCCAATATATGGGGACGGCTGAAGTCTAAACGGCCAAGCGTTGTGGCCGAGCGGCTCTAGGCGCTTCAGTACAGAAACGCGCTGCTGCTACGGTCGCAGGTTCGAATCCTGCCTTGGGCATGGATCTGTATGGTATCCTTAGGTTAGTTAGGCTTAAGTAGTTCTAAGTTCAAGGGGACTGATGACCTCAGATGTTAAGTCCCATAGTGCTTAGAGTCATTTGAACCATTTCTGAAGTCGAAGCATGCGGATCCAAGCCGCAACATGGTTCCCTTTTTGACCCGCCACGGCCCGTACCTAGTACGTTTGGACCGCGTGGGCCTTAGCCAAAGCGCTACGTGCAGATGTGGGGCATACAGATCTCCTGAATATGTGACATTACGCTGCAACACAATCACAGATGTAACAGCTGTAACAGAATACACAGTTAAAGAGCTTGTGTGGCGGCGGGTATAATATGGCAATGGTTGTTTGTACAGTACGCCGTCTTTCTCACGCGAGCCTGGCAACAATTTTTGTGGCCAGCCAGAAAGCGATGGAGAACATACTGACCTTAGTTGCAAGTCTGCACGGCCACATTCTGGTCCAGCCCACTGAAAGAAATGTTTCTATTCTCCTTCTACTTAGCGGGATCAGGACTGTGATCATAAATGAAAGTATAAAGTTCTAGTTCATTAATATATTGAGTAAAGTCTTTCACGTACCACACTTAAAAAGACACTAGGTTCAATTGACAGTAAATCTTTTTATTCTAAACAACACAACTCGGCAGTTCAGAGCCGACTTCTGCGGTTCGTTCCTACCAGATTGTATTCTCAAATAAATGTTCAAATTAAATGCTCGCCACAAGAGTGGAAAAAATATTCACCACTTGCCACGCGGATTCGTAATTCATACGGACGGCACACTAACAGTTACTTCAGCGAAATGTAATCGATTCAGGACGTTGCACAGCCCTCTCGAGTTCACTGTCCGTTATTACAGAAAATACGCGTTTTGTCACAGTTCGTCTTTGACGTCATCTGAGGCAGAGAGCGATCCAGTGTTTAATAGACGTGGATCTTACGGCGGCCGAGTGCGAAGTGAAGCTTCCTCCTGACTCTCGGGCTGTACTTATATAGGTGCCGCAGCGGACGGCCGAGGGAACATCTGTTGTTATCTGCCTTAACACACGGCAGCAGCCTCAGAACGACCGCTGTCTCGGACACATAATCTTTAATAACATAGTTATGAATTAAATTAGAATCTTCTTAATTTTGGCCGGCCGTTGTGGCCGTGCGGTTCTAGGCACTTCAGTCTGGATCCGCGTGACCGCTACGGTCGCAGGTTCGAATCCCGCCTCGGGCATGGATGCGTGTGATGTCCTTAGGTTAGTTAGGTTTAAGTAGTTCTAAGTTCTAGGGGACTGATGACCACAGATGTTAAGTCCCATAGTGCTCAGAGCCATTCTTAATTTTTCACATGTATTTAAGTAAGTTGTTTGAAAGCACAGAAAATGTTTCAGCTCGCTTGAATAAAAACTTTGCCTTCTATAATTTTTATAGTGGAACTAACGGTAGATCGTTACCTCTGAACTATAACTTTACTAGAACTTGTATTGGATGTTATTACTATTAACGTTCTAAAATTTGGTATAGCTCTATTATTTTGTAGGTTTTATCATGTGCTGTATGTTGTGTCTAGACAAGACAGCCTAGACTCAATGAGAGGAAGCCGAAAGGCACGCGCTAAGTTAAAGCAGGATGGCGTGAGGTCTGAAACAGGATACGTAATGAATGCTATAAAGAAAAGTACGTAGCTTCTGGAATACTTAACTTTAATCCATCCTTTTGGTACATCTGGAGATTGTGGCGATACAAGTGAGACTCTTTAGATACATGCAATGTTACTAATGGCGCCTTGCTAGGTCGTAGCCATTGACTTAGCTGAAGGCTATTCTAACTATCTGCTCGGCAAAGGAGCGAGGCTTCGTCAGTGTAGTCGCTAGCTACGTCGTCCGTACAACTGGGGCGAGTGCTAGTCAGTCTCTCGAGACCTGCCTTGTGGTGGCGCTCGGTCTGCGATCACACAGTGGCGACACGCGGGTCCGACATGTACTAATGGACCGCGGCCGGTTTAAAGCTACCACCTAGCAAGTGTGGTGTCTGGCGGTGACACCACACTGTAACTCAAAATTTTCTATCATTAAAATTACAGGTACTTAAGCTACTACAAATGGGTATATTTTAGTTACAGATTTGGTTTTCATTAAATTACTCAAAAACTAGAAGAGGTAGCTTAACGTGGTCTCTTTTTAGGGTGAACTGATGCATAAGCCAAATTTTTACGTTTCTAGGTCCAATTTTAACGCCTTCAATTTTTCTTAAAAACGTGGATTCTTGTTGTAATTTTCGTTCTATTACTATGCAACTTGCACCCCTTATTTCTTACCTCCATAGGCACATTCTGGCCAAATTCTGGCTTTCTAGCTTTATTATTTAGTGCCACTTATTTTTTTCTTAAAGCTGCATTTTTACTGAAACTATTAGTTTAATTACACTAACATTTGATGTTTAAAACGTTATAGCAATAAAATATATGTTGACTGTTTTAAACGGACATCTGGACTTTTAATTTTATACTTAATTGTGGTTTAATACTTGTACGCTACGCGCAGACGCGTCAAGGTAACGTGGCGCTACTATAGTTCAATTCTTTTGTCTTGGCGGCTCGCGCATGCCCGCCCAGTCTCGGGAGATTGCTGCGTTGCCAGTTGCACACGACGCACGCGCCAATAGAAGCAGCGCCATAGTATAGCATAGTTCGCAAGCTTACGCTTAGGGGGGAGCGCGCAGTTCATGAAGTAAAGCTACCACGGCCGCATTAACCCTTTCGCTGCTACAAAGACGTGCTCCCTGCATTCCGCGCTGTGCGCGATTTTGTCACTGCACTCCTCGCATGTGCAGACACATCGTGTTCCGACTGCTTTGACACTCTTATCATTCGATTCCAAAAAAACTATTTGGCCCAAAAATTAGATTTTTACATGTCTTCTTCCCCTCATAAATGACCTAATTTTGTTTCGATGTTCAACGCAGTTATTATGCAGCATTAAATATTGTAAACCATTGCACGAAATTTTGAAGAGTTTGCAGAGGTAAAAGTTGAGGGGGGAAGGTATCAGTCAAGAAGACGTGAGAAAATCAAATTTTTGGGCCAAATAGTTTTTGTGAAATCGAATGACAAGTGTGTCAAAGCAGTGGGAACACCATGTGTCTGCACAGGCGAGCAGTGCAGTGATGACAAAATCGCGCACAGCGCGGAATGCGGGGAGCACGTGTCTGCAGCAGCGAAAGGGTTAATGAACAGACAAAGCACTAGAAATTTCAAAAAATTGCATTCAAACGAATATAATTCGTGAAATAATGCACTTCGATATTGTTTTCAAATAATGAAAATATTACACAGCACACAAGGCTTGAACTCATAACCTTTGGCATAGAAGTCCAACACCTTAACCATTACACTAACGCAGCTCATCTACACACAAAATGCCATGACGACTCTAACATGTCACGCAAAGTACTGACAAAAACTGTTGGTATGACTATGAATTACTCACGCTTTGTCGAAGTACAATAGGAAATAAACAATTACCACTGTTCTTTGTTGCAAAAAAGCGGTTCGTGAGATTGATACAAACACCTTTCCTTGCTATCGCCTGAATTAGGAGTCTTATTGCTTGTTTGGTTTAATTAATTAATAGAAAAAAAATGGAAATGTCGTGTGGCTAGGGCCTCCCGTTGGATAGACCGTTTGCCTGGTGCAGGTCTTTCGATTTGACGCCACTTTGGCGACCTGCGCGTCGATGGGGAAGAAATGATGATGATTAGGACAACACAACACCCAGTCCCTGATCGGAGAAAATCTCCAACCCAACCGGGAATCGAACCCGGGCCCTTAGGATTGACAGTCTGTCACGCTGACCACTCAGCTACCGGGGCGGACCAACTAATAGAATATGAAGCTATTGGTATAAAGAATGCTTTTTCCAAACCTTTTATAAAAGAAAGTCTGCTATCAAGACATTGCTTTTGTTCTATTACTTTATTTATGACTGAACGTTTCTAAAACTGAAGACACTCGTCCATGCTCTGCACTGCAGTCGAGATCTGGCAACGTCGTTCTCTGTTCATTGGCTGACTGTGTTTTGTGACGCCAGATGCGCAGAACGAACCTAAACTCGGCCGCCAACATAAATGACGCGCACTTTAGCAGTGAACTGGGGTGAGTCCCGGCACACTCGCTCGCCTCTGTATCTCCCATACGATACAACGATCTTTCCGCTACAAGCTGGTGATTGCAACATGGCAGTGGAAGTGCGAGACGACTGTCAAAAGCCGTCGCTTTTTCTTCCTCTTCTTCCCCAATATATGGGGACGGCTGAAGTCTAAACGGCCAAGCGTTGTGGCCGAGCGGTTCTAGGCGCTTCAGTACAGAAACGCGCTGCTGCTACGGTCGCAGGTTCGAATCCTGCCTTGGGCATGGATCTGTATGGTATTCTTAGGTTAGTTAGGCTTAAGTAGTTCTAAGTTCTAGGTGACTGATGACCTCAGATGTTAAGTTCCATAGTGCTTAGAGTCATTTGAACCATTTCTGAGGTCGAAGCATGCGGATCCAAGCCGCAACATGGTTCCCTTTTTGACCCGCCACGGCCCGTACCTAGTACGTTTGGACCGCGTGGGCCTTAGCCAAAGCGCTACGTGCAGATGTGGGGCATACAGATCTCCTGAATATGTGACATTACGCTGCAACACAATCACAGATGTAACAGCTGTAACAGAATACAATGACATCAAAGAAATGTTACGCGCCCCTGACAAGTGATGTGCTCTAGGCAACATCGCTGAAAAGGTTTCAAGAGCATTCCATGACGTCTATAGACCAGAAAATTCGTATGACAGATCTCGAACAGACACACAACAAACTCGACGACAGTGTCGTTGGGAGGACACAAACTCAGAAACAGCCACAGACACTGATGTAGATGCAGGCACAGAAAATGACGCAACCAGAACAACGACACCAGACACAGATTCACAACACAAGAAGTGTAAGACCTAAAATAGATAAATAAGATATTTACAAAAAAGCAGGCATGGCACATGATTGTTTCATGTATCTAAACTGCAGTTTAAATATCATAACAAAATAATTTAAAGGGAAATTGTTAATAGGAGCAACGATCCAATCATTACGTCTAAGGAACACGCCAAATGGGGAGGCGTGGCTGGAAGTTCCGTGGTTTCTCTCCCAGCTATGGCACTGATCAAAGGAAACCGCATTAACCAAACAAACATAGAACATAACAGCATATATCCAACATGTAGAACTATATTCTAGATATAGTAACACAAATAGTGGAAGGGTATTCCCTACGAAAACACTGAGAAGATGTAATAAGTCGTACCAGTTCTTAGACGGTAGAACAAATACACACACAGTCATTCATGATGCATTTCATTTTGTAATGTAAGAAGACATAGTTTTGTACGCTACTTCAGGTAGGACAGGCTCGATATTTGTGCCGAGACTCTCCTGCCTGGAGTGGCAACAACACGAACTGTAATATTCTATTTTTTCTTCTAAATTAGTAACGTTTATTACTTTAACACTTCGTTTCCTACATCTAATATAATATTGTTTGTAGCTCATTGTTATTACCCTTGTTTTGCTGGTCAAAACAAATTTTGCTTGTAATCTGAAAGAATGTGCTATTGCATCTAAAATTGGAAATGTACGACCTGCTATTTAAAATACCAGGCAGCTGGTTTTTAAATAGGCAATAACCGAAATGAAATGAAATAAGCCACAACTGTCTTTTTACCTATTCAAACCTGTGTTTCCCTTTCATGCCCTTCAACTCATGTAACTACTGTATGGTTTCTGTTCAAGTTGTTGATGTTTACAACGTCATCTGCCGAGAGGATCGTTTCTGAGTAGAACCTATCGCTTGCATTTCATCTACGAAATTTTTGATCTTAGTTGTTCTCGACCACATTGCAGTCGATTTACTGCGAAGCCATTCCTTCCTTGCGGTGCAGTTTCTTTTGGCGTGGCTGTAGGAAATTAAAAATACGTAATAGTTTCCACATTATGAAATAAATAACAACAAATCTCTGTAATCGCGGAACAGCCAGTGCAAAGAAGAAGAAAACGATTTTCAATTTTGTTTTAGTCCACACACGAGTGAATATTCTACCTCCAAAATGACGGATCCAGGGCGCGGTGGCGTAATGAGTAGCTAGCTATACATGACATTCCCGCATACTGGCCGAGAATTAATTAGGACAGTTAAGTCATTACCGCCGCTAGCGTGGACAGATGCAGTTTAAACAAAGTCGCAGCACCAATAATCCGGGCATTTGCTGCTGTATTTACACGCCTGCAAAACGTGCGTGGTCGCGCATGTAATGTATTACACATTTTAGAGGGCTGTAGCCAGTTAATAACTTCGACGTACGTTGAAATGCAGACCAGGTTTAGGCCGGCGTTAATACGAGAAATGAAGCTGGTCAGGTGTTTAGCAAGAAAAAGTCCGGTTAGTCGGAGAAAGCATCCGGTTAGTCCAGAAAAGCAGTAATGTATCCCGACAGAAATTTCATTAGAGAAAAGCAGAGAAAACAAAAACAGAAAGAAATCTATGTCCAGTCCACAATACATGATGCAGATGAATTTTATACGAAGTCTTATTGCTACGCCTAGCAAGAAAATTATTCGTTCTGGATAAAGGGAGACAGGAATATCAGAGTTTAACTTTACGGTAACAATGTGGTCGCTGAAGACAGCGCACATCGAAAGACGGACAAAGATGGCGAAGGTAACCGTATTTGTAGAGTGGAAATCAACTACGGGCTAAGTGCCAAAAAAATCCGAAACGGATAATTGTGTAAACTGTTGGCGTGCCTTCGTCGTTGAAGTGTACCGTGCATGTCTAAATGGCGCTACCCAAACTGACGGCGGGACAATTGTTGTGAGGATTGGCCTTACATGAAAGGGGTGAACGAAGACTGCGAAGACGTGTGAGGGCTTTCACAATAAATGTGAACTAGTGGTGGCCCTCAACTGCGTACCCTCAGACTCAAAGCTGAAATATTAAAACTTTTGGCTGGTTTCGTTGCCTAGGGGCTGGGATACGTAGTTGCCGCATTTCAAGCCAAATACTACTGAGTCTACAGTATACAATATGAATATACACAAGAATCGAATGGTCGAAGGTTCCTATCAGTCGGCAATTGCGAATGTAACTTACAAGGGAACCTCCCCATCGCACCCCCCCCCCCCCCCCCCCCCATCAGATTTATTTGTAAGTTGGCGCAGTGGGTAGGCCGTGAAAAACTGAACACAGATCAATCGAGAAAACAGGAAGAAGTTGTGTGGAACCATGAAAAAAATAAGCAAAATATTCAATCTGAGTAGTCGATGAGCAAGACAGGCAACATCAAGGAGCCCGTGGGCTCAGGAGCGCCGTGGTCCCGTGGTTAGCGTGAGCAACTGCGGAATGAGAGGTCCTTGGTTCAAGTATTCCCTCGTGTGAAAAGTTTACTTTTTTCATTTTCACAAAATTATGATCTGTCCTTTCGTTCATTGACGTCTCTGTTCACTGTAATAAATTTAGTGTCTCTGTTTTGCGACCGCACCGCAAAACCGTGCGATTAGTAGACGAAAGAACGTGCCTTTCCAATGGGAGTCGAAAACATTTGATCGCAAGGTCATAGGTCAACCGATTCCTTCACAGAAAAACACGTCTGATATATTCTATACGACACTGGTGACGGCATGTGCGTCACATGACAGGAATATGTTGTCGGCCCACCTAACTTGTACACTTGGCAAATGGGTAAAAAGATTCTTCTACCTTGCCCGAATTACGTTTTCTTGTGGATGTGATAATCACTCCCAAAAAGCGATGAAAACAAGAGTTTGTCAGATAATAATCGTCTGAAAATAAAAAATTAAAATTTTCGCTCGAGGGTAGAATTGAACCAAGGACCTCCAATTTCATAGTTGCTCACGGAAACCACGAGACCATGGCGCCCCTGAGTTCAGATTATCATTGATGTTGCGTATCTTTCGCATCGACTACTCAGTTTGTATATTTTCTTATTTTTTTCATAGTTGCACACAACTTCTTTCTGTTTCCTCGATTGATCTGTGTTCAGTTTTTCAAGGCCTATCCACTGTGTCAACTTATAACTAAATCTGAGGGGGGGGGGGGGGGGCGGGGGGTGCGATGGGAAGGTTCCCTTGGTAGAAATTTATAAATGAAAAACTTCAGTTACACAAAATCTTCAGGTACTACCTTGATGACTTTAAATGATGTGTACGATAGTAGAAGTACTTTTGGGAATGTGTTATGTTTCTGCAAAACACTTACTGGTGTCGATGGTCGAGCAATTAAACAAAACATAAGTTGAATAACAGGGAAACAATAGATTCCTACTGCAGGTAATTAGTTACGAAAAACAGCATAGCTCGCGAGATACTCACTCCTAAACGCACACTATGTCTTCACTGCAGAAGCCACGGGAAGTGCTCTAGTCGGTACTGAGAGGTATTTCTATCTGCCGCGACCACGCGCGAACCTCTCCACATCCTCCAAGACTCTGCCGCGACCGAGCGTCCGCCCCGCCGTCGCGTCCAGCACTTCCCGTGTCCTGTGCGACAGTCCCTCTCGCCGCACCGTTCCGAACTCCCATCCAGTCTCCCCATTCACGAGCGCTGTGATTGCCTAGAGCGCTCCATCCATGTCTCCAGGCCAGCTCATACTTACAAACGTAATTAAACACATACGAGATACTGGATTTACATTTAAACAACTTGAAATTAAATAAATATTCCTATGGCTTGACCATAAACACGCTCTAACACATATTATTAAATACATAAACAAATTAAATAGACATATCTCAAAGGACCCCCCCCATGAACCATGGACCTTGCCGTTGGTGGGGAGGCTTGCTTGCCTCAACGATACAGATAGCCGGACCGGAGGTGCAACCACAATGGAGGGGTATCTGTTGAGAGGCCAGACAAACATGTGCTTCCTGAAGAGGGGCAGCAGCCTTTTCAGTAGTTGCAGGGGCAACAGTCTGGATGATTGACTGATCTGGCCTTGTAACATTAACCAAAACGGCCTTGCTGAGCTGGTACTGCAAACGGCAGAAAGCAAGGGGAAACTACAGCCGTAATTTTTCCCGAGGACATGCAGCTTTACTGTACGGTTAAATGATGATGGCGTCCTCTTGGGTAAAATATTTCGGAGGTAAAATAGTCCCCCATTTGGATCTCCGGACGGGAACTACTCAAGAGGACGTTGTTATCAGTGGAATGTCAGATCCCTTAATCGGCCAGGTAGGTTAGAAAATTTAAAAACGGAAATGGATAGGTTAAAGTTAGATATAGTCGGAATTAGTGAAGTTCAGTGGCAGGAGGAACAAGACTTCTGGTCAGGTGAATACAGGGTTATAAATACAAAATCAAATAGGGGTAATGCAGGAGTAGGTTTAATAATGAACAAAAAAATAGGATTACGGGTAAGCTACTACAAACAGCATTGTGAACGCATTATTGTGGCCAAGATAGACACGAAGCCCACGCCTACTACAGTAGTACAAGTTTATATGCCAACTAGCTCTGCAGATGACGAAGAAATTGATGAAATGTATGATGAGATAAAAGAAATTGTTCAGATAGTGAAGGGAGACGAAAATTTAATAGTCATTGGTGACTGGAATTCAAGAGTAGGAAAAGGGAGAGAAGGAAACATAGTAGGTTAATATGGATTGGGGCTAAGAAATGAAAGAGGAAGCCGCCTGGTAGAATTTTGCACAGTGCATAACTTAATCATACCTAACACTTGGTTTAAGATTCATGAAAGAAGGTTGTATACATGGAAGAACCCTGGAGATACTAAAAGGTATCAGAATGATTATATAATGGTAAGTCATAGATTTAGGAACCAGGTTTTAAATCGTAAGACATTTCCAGGGGCAGATGTGGACTCTGACCACAATCTATTGGTTACGAACTGTAGATTAAAACTGAAGAAACTGCAAAAAGGTGGGAATTTAAGGAGATGGGACCTGGATAAACTGAAAGAGCCAGAGGTTGTACAGAGTTCCAGGGAGAGCATAAGGAAACAATTGACAGGAATGGGGGAAAGAAATACAGCAGAAGAAGAATGGGTGGCTTTGAGGGATGAAATGGTGAAGGCAGCAGAGGATCAAATAGGTAAAAAGATGAGGGCTAGTAGAAACCCTTGGGTAACAGAAGAAATATTGAATTTAATTGATGAAAAGAGAAAATATAAAAATGCAGTAAATGAAGCAGGCAGAAAGGGGTAAGATAGATACTGCCTATAGGAAAATTAAAGAGACCTTTGGAGAAAGGAGAACCACATGCATGAATATCAAGAACTTTGATGGAAACCCAGTTCTAAGCAAAGAAGGGAAAGCAGAAAGTTGGAAGGAGTATATAGAGGGTCTATACAAGGGCGATGTACTTGAGGACAATATTAAGGAAATGGAAGAGGATGTAGATGAAGATGAAATGGGAGATATGACACTGCGTGAAGAGTTTGACAGAGCACTGAAAGACCTGAGTCGAAACAAGGCCCCCAGAGTAGACAACATTCCATTGGAACTACTGACAGCCTTGGGAGAGCCAGTCTTGACAAAACTCTTCTATCTGGTGAGCAAGATGTATAAGACAGGCGAAATACCCTCAGACTTCAAGAAGAATGTAATATTTCCAATTCCATAGAAAGCAGGCGTTGACAGATGTGAAAATTACCGAACTATCAGTTTAATAAGTCACAGCTGCAAAATACTAACATGAATTCCTTACAGACGAATGGAAAAACTGGTAGAAGCCGACCTCGGGGATGATCAGTTTGGATTCCGTAGAAATGTTGGAACACGTGAGGCAATACTGACCCTACGGCTTATCTTAGCAGAAAGATTAAGGAAAGGCAAATCTACGTTTCTAGCATTTGTAGACTTAGAGAAGCTTTTGACAATGTTGATTGGAATACTCTCTTTCAAATTCCGAAGGTGGCAGGGGTAAAATACAGGGAGCGAAAGGCTATTTGTAAGTAGGCTGTTTAGATTTTTATATTGGTAACGCCACGTAGCGCTCTGTGGGAAAATCACTGGCTGTGCTGTGTGCAGTCTGTGGCTGGGTGGCATTATTGTAATATTCGCTATTGTAGTGTTGGGCTGTTGGCTGTTAACAGCGCGTAGCGTTGCACAGTTGATGTGAGCCGCCAGCAGTGGTGGATGTGGGGAAGTGAGATGGCGGATGTTTGAGAGCGGATGATCTGGACATGTGTCCATCAGAAACAGTACATTTGTAAGAATGGATGTCATGAACTGCTATATATGTTATGATTTTTGAACACTATTAAGGTAAATACATTCTTTGTCCTCTATGAAAATCTTTCATTTGCTAACTATGCCTATCAGTAGTTAGTGCCTCCAGTGGTTTGAATCTTTTATTTAGCAGGCAGTAGTGGCGCTCGCTGTAGTGCAGTAGTTCGAGTAACGAAGATTTTTGTGAGGTAAGTGATTTATGAAAGGCATAGGTTAATGTTAGTCAGGGCCTTTCTTTTGTAGGGATTATTGAAAGTTAGATTGCGTTGCGCTAAAAAATATTGTGTCAGTTTAAGCACAGTCATTTATAATTTTTCTAAGGGGACGTTTCATATGTCGACCCTTAGCCGAGGATATTTCACTGGAATCTTTGGATTTTTTCCTTGTAGTTTGCGTAATTAGTGTAGCTATTGTTTATTGCTAGCGCGTAATCGTAGAGAGAATTCCCTTTGTAGTTGTAGTTTTTCATTGTTGTACAGTAAACAGTTGTGTCATGCATGTAGATTTGCACCAAGTATTTCGCAGCTGCGCTTGCAATTAACTAGATATTATTTTCAGTGCTATGTTAATGTGTTTTCTTATTTTGCTCTTCAAACCGTGCTTTTCTGTGTTATCGTGTGAAATATTGTGACAATAATGGCGTGTGAGAAACGTAACACTAGGCTCCAAAGTAAACTGAGAAATAATAGTGACTACGAGAGTAGCTTAATAGCACCACTGTGTAATGAATTAACAGACATTCAAAGTGGTAATTTGGTAATTGTGCATAGGGAAATGGAGCGGGCGGCAAATAATGGCGTAGACAGTGAAACAATTAGTGAACAGGGAAGCATTATTGATCGATCGGTCGGCAACAGCTCGTCTCAGGAATCCGAAATGGCAGGACACAATCACGCAAATACTGTAGATTCAGTTTCTGGGTCCTCACCGTTTTCTCAAATAAGTCAAGACACGTTTTCTGCTTGTCAAAATGTGAATGTTTCCCGGTGCAAATTCACTGCCAAAAGGCACTGAGGAACATGTTTCAGACACCAGTGCATTGTTATTACAATTAATACAACAAATGGGAAAAACACAGAAAAAGCTTCAAAAGTTAGACACAATGGAACAAAATCTTCAAAAGTTAGACACAATGGAACAAAATCTTCGAAGGTTAGACACCACGCTTGAACAAACACGTGAAGATTTAACTACTGAGTTACATAAAATCGAATCGAAATGTCAAAAAGTCTGTAATGATGTAAAAACACAAATTTGTGAGCATTTCCAACCTATTTTTTCGCGGCATGAAAATACATTACAGAATCACGAAGCAGCCGTAAAAGAACTGCAGACTATCGTTCATGAAAATCATGAGACCTTGCAAGCTAAGATTGACTCAGTTGCATCTACCGATTCGGTTACGCAACTTGCAAAAACTCAGGAAAACTTAAAGGACACAGTAGATACGATTTCAACACAAATGGACACTCTGAAACTTGGTTCAGAAAAACACACTGAGGAAATAAGTTCACTATCGGAGAAAGTAGCCGAACTTTCGGATCAGTTCACTAACTTATCTACAAAGGTAGATGATGATCTGAATGACACAAGACCTGTAGCCTTTAATGACACAGAAGAGTGCGAACAAATTAGGAAATTCAAACAAAATCAGAATCAAATTAATAGGCAACACCAACGAGAAATCCGGAAAGTACAAGATCAGTTGACACAGGTAATACAAGAATTACAAATTTCAGAGGACACTCGCGCTCCAATACGGGAAGAGGGACATAGAAATACGGAACAGCCACAAAATAATAACACACGGCACTTCGGAAATTATGAAAGAAATTTGCAAGGTACACCGAATTTTGAGATGGAACCGCCGAAACGACGTAACAATGACCGACATGCGACTCGCCGACATGATGATTTTGACTATAAGCTGTTTATTACTACACGTAAATTAAAAATATTTAAGAATTCCGGCAACGACATTCATCCACAAGCGTGGCTTCATCAATTCTCTCATTGTTTTCCTCCCAACTGGTCATTGGAGCTCAGGTTAGAATTTATGTGTGGCTATTTAGAGAATGAACCAGCTGTAGGAATGCGATCAGTCATTCACGATTGCCACAGTGAAGGAGAATTTTACCATGCCTTCCTCTCAGCATATTGGTCTCAAGCTACACAAGACCGAGAAAACATAGTATCATAATGATGAAACATTTCCAACAATCTGAATTTTCCAGTCTTGTGAAATATTTTGAAGACATGTTGCACAAGAATCAGTTCCTGTCAAACCCTTACAGCCCCTCAGAACTCATCCGCATTTGCTTAATCAAATTGCCTGAACATTTACGACATATTATTTTGGCAGGACGTTGCATAGACGAAATTAAAGCTTTTCAGGGACTGTTACAAGAATTGGAAATTGACATTGACAATCGCAGAACGCGAAAACAGGAGCACAACAATTACAGGTCACATTCGTCACAATTCCACAATGACAGAAATAATAAATGGACATGACAACAATGTATATCGTGAGCAAAACAGACACCACCCGTATGACAACTGTTGGCAGAGTAGTAATAATTACAGGGAAAGATCACCTCTCCGCGGTAATGACTATGACAGAGACAATCAGAGAAACAGACAATATAGGAACCAAAATAATTATTATCAAGGGAGACAGAATAACTTCAGATGCAACGGTCCACCGTGCAGTTCCGATTCTGGGAGAAATTATCCACCACATGACCGACAAAAAAGAAACTATGTAAACTACCAACAAAACGACAGACCTGAATTTCATCAGAACTGGCGGGATCCAAACAGGGCAGGGTCCTCTCGACAAGGTGAATTTGTAGGAGTTAGGTCTCCAAATCCCAATAACGACGCGCGCCAACAAAGAGCCAATAGGCAATGACTCATACCGCTGGCAGCCAAAAAACGTACTTCTGAAACTGACGACGCAGCTGCCGTAGCTAGTAATTACGTAAAAATGGAAGACATTAGGGACATCTTACTTCAGGAACACGACGTAAAACGTAACAACATTGCATACCCTGTGACTCACATTACAGTAAATGACGTAAAATTTACGGCAGTACTTGGCTCTGGCAGTCCCATTTCAGTAATTAGTGAAACAGCCTTTAGCAAATGCAACAAATCGAACGATTGCCCCACACTTCCGTTACGTAAGACTAAATTACAAGGTGCAATCGTTGGAAAAAGTGTAGATGTACGCCAACAAACCAACTTGGAATTCTTTTCTCAAAGCCACAGCTTCTCTATGAACTTTCTTATTGTTCCATTATTGACGACGGAAATTATATTGGGAGTAGACTTTTTGAATGAATACAAAGCAATCTTAAACTTTCACGATGCTGAAATAAGTTTAGAGAAAGAAGGTAAGTCAATAGCTTTGAAATTTGAAGAATGGCTCTCAAACCATGGCGAGGAAAGTAATCGGCTTTACCTCCTGTTAGACAACAGTTCGGAATTTTCGACGGAACTTGACACTAGCAATCACTCTGCAAGTACTGACAGGGATGATATCGACGGCGTATTTGATACTAATGAGTTAATTCAGAATAAAATTCAAACAAATGAGAATTGTAACGACATTGATAGGCAGGACTTTTTTGAGATTTTACAAGCACATTCCACAGTTTTTACTCACTAAACAGGAACAATCAAGGGATTTCAATACCAATTTCGTGTTCGTGAGCATACTAAATTTTGTGTTAGACCATAAATAATTCCGGCACATTATAGGGACCGTTTTAGAACAGAAATACAATCTGTGCTTGACGAGGGCATTATTGATCCTGCAGTAAGCTCATACAACAATCCATTACATGCTGTTGAGAAGAAAAATGGATCGATCAGGCTTGTCTTATATTCGAGACAAATCAATACTATTATCATTCCTGAAACAGACAGGCCGCAAGCGTTGGAAGAACTTCTTCAAAATTTTAATGGTGTTAAAGTGTTGTCTTCTATTGATCTCAGATCCAGCTTTTATCAGATCGAACTTCATCCAGAATGTAGAAAATACACATTTTTCCTTTGTTTCGGCGTTTGTTATCAGTTTCGGAAACTTCTTTTTGGTTTGAACATTTCTTCGGCAGCATTCATTCGCGGGCTAAATTCCTTATTACCTGAGTTCTTAAAACGTCACATCACCTCAAATGTGGACGATAATCTGATAGCAGAAGCCTCATGGGAACAACATAATCGCATCCTCAACACCGTGTTACATATTTTTGCAGAATCTGGAATTACAGTTAACTTGGAAAAGTCAGAATTCGGTAGGACAAAGGTGAAGTTTTTGGGACATATTATTTCTTCTGAAGGCATTCAGCTGGATCCTGAAAAGTTAGAAGCAATCAGAGCCATTCCAGTTCCATCCACAAAAAAACAAGTCCGCAGTTTTCTAGGTCTCATAAATTTTTGCCGTCGTTTTCTGAATATGCAAATTCTAGTTACACCAAAACTTTGTTCTCTCACTGCAAAAAATACTATTTGGAACTGGGACGAACAAGCACAGTTGGAATTCAATTCTTTGAAAGAATCGCTACTTAACGCGCCAATACTAGCTCATCCAGATCGGTCACAAGATTTCTGCCTTAGCACAGATTCTTCTAAAGTCGGTCTTGGAGCCCATTTATTTCAAGAAGCCACAGAAAATTACACTACTGTTCAGAAAACCATTGCTTTTACTAGCCGAGTGCTAACAAAATCTGAAAAAAATTATTCCGTTACTGAATTAGAAGCTTTAGCTATCGTTTGAGCATTTAACAAATTCCGTTTCTTTCTTTCTGGTAAGCACGTAAAAGTATACAGTGATCATCGTGCATTACAATTTCTTATGTCTTCAAAATTAAATCATGACAGGTTAAAACTTTGGGCATTGTTTCTGCAAGAATTCCACTTCACAATAGGAGAACTTTGTTGCGGACGCACTGTCACGCGCACCGGCTGGGCTTGAGAAAAGTAACACAGATGGCATCCTCGAGAAAAATTTCAGTACTCTTTACATTCAGAAAGTCGCCTTTGAAAACTTCGTCACTACATCTTTAAAGGACATTGCTCATGAACAAGATAAAGATCCGATTTGGAAAGACATCAAAAGTAAATGGCATGAAAAGACACACACTCAGGTTCGGCATTATTATCTGGTTAGAATAGGGTGACCAAACGTCCCGGAAAACCGGGATTGTCCCGGTTTTCGTCCCTGTGTTCCGGTGTCCCGGAAATTTGTTTCAGGACGCTCAAAAGACCCAGAATCCAGTTTTGAAATACATTTCGTGAAACTTTCTCAAATTTCGCTATATTAAAGGAAATACAACACAAGAAATTAATATATTTTAGCTTATTTGTCTAAAACCTCCATTGTCCCATACTAGTAATCACAGTATCAGTATTGATACACTCAGGCAATAAATTCCTTTGAGCGGTACTTTGGCCAACAAGTAGTAAGTTGTATTATTGTAACAGAGCTATGAAACCGTCCGATTGTCGCACCGCTTACTCACACACTCATTGTCAGAACAGTGTAGTAATTGATGTTTTGTCAGACAGACTGCAATAGTTTTTTTCTCATATTAGTGGTATTATTGCTGCAGTACTGTGAAACGCAATGCCGAAACGTGCCTGCAAGTTCAGTGACTGTTATTCCAAGAAATGGAATTTAATTAAGAAAGGTCGTTTTGATTACGAAGCAGAGTGTACCGTATGTAACTGTTTTATTAGTATAAGTCATGGTGGACGTTCCGACATAGTTGATCACATCAGGTCAAAGAAACACATTAACAGATATAGTGCACCGAGCTGCAGTAAAACTCTACAAAATTATTTTGTGAAACAGCAGTCAAGTGAAGAGACGAAAGTTCGAGCAGCCGAGCTTACACTAGGCTACCACACAGTAAAACATCGCCAAACTTATAGATCTAGTGATTGTAGTAATAAGCTTAACAGCATTATGTTTGATGATTCTTCCATTGCAAAAAAGTTTAGTTCAACAAGAACTAAAGCGTCAGCCTTAGTGAAAGGAGTTATTGCTCCCCAGAGCGTAAAGGAAAGCCTTGAACACATCAAAAAGTCTTCTTTCTACGGGATATCCACTGATGCCAGCAATCATAAGGCCACTAAAATATCTCCGTTTGTTGTTCAGTTTTTCGATATTAATCAGGGAATTCAGATTAAACTTTTGAAGGTGAGTTCCCTACCTAATGAAACATCTGACGAAATTTCAAGATTTTGTATGAATACTATCGAAATGTTTGATCTTGAGAAAAATAAATGTGTGGCATTTTGTGGAGACAACACCAACACAAACTTTAGTGGTTTAAAAAGACAAGGCAAATGCAACGTATTTACCAAATTAAAGGCAACATTGCATGAAAACATTGAAGGCATAGGGTGCCCTGCACATGTTTTACACAACAGCGTGCAGACATCTGCCGACAGTTTAAGCTGTGATGTTGAAACTATCGTCATGAAGGTATACTCACACTTTTACATATATGCTGTTAGAACAGAGAGGCTTAAGGAGTTCTGTTATTATGTGGGAACTGAATATATGAATGTAATGTGTCACTCGAAAACTCGCTGGTTAAAACTGTTTCCAGCAGTTGAAAGAGTAATCCGCCTGTTTGAACCGCTAAAAGATATTTTTCCTAAATGAAGACAAAGCCCCCAAAATATTGGTTCAGTTTTTCAGTAACCCTTTAAGTGAAGCCTACTTATGGTTCATTCACAATTAGCTTAGCACTTTGTAGCATGGGATAAAGGAAATTGAGGGAAGCACGAAAAGTGTAATAGAGGTAAATGATGTTTTGAAAAATACTCTGGAAACTGTTACTAAGAGGAGAGAACAGCAGTTCATTTCTTTTAATGTTAAATATATCCTTAAAAGAGCAGAAGTATCAGAAGCAGCGGAAAGGAGTTTTAGAGAAGAAGTTAACAAGTTTTATGACACTTGTGTAGAATATCTCAGCAAATGGAGCGCCTCATATTTACCCTCATCGCTGGTGTTTGATTGGATGTTACTGAAGAGAGTGCCAAAACGGGAAAGTGTTGAAGAGACAGCTTCTTATTTGAAGAGTAAAGAGATTGAAAACGATGATTCCATTCTCTTTGATCAGTTCGGCATACTGACAAATTTTGTTGAAGAAAGTCTTCACAAGTGGAATGATGAAAAAAAGAACACCATTGGAATGTCATGAGAAGTAGGTGAGTTTTTTTTAAACGCCGTGACTGTCTTCAGCATTACTCTGAGTTGGTAATAATTGCAGTGTATTTATTTGCAATCCCAGCCCATAATGCCAATGTGGAAAGAATATTTTCGTTCATGAATATCCAGTGGACTGATGAAAGAAACAGAATGGAGGTGGACTCTCTTGAAGCTTTCCTGCAGATCCTGTACAACTACAAAATGGATTGTGCCGAGTTTTATCACTGTGTCTCAAAGAACAAAGACGTGATCAAGAAGGCTGGAGGCAGTGAAAAATACCCTTTTCTCCAAGTACAGTCAATTCCATGTACAAGTGCTTAGTAATATTAAAGCTCATGTTAATATTAATTGACTAAAAGTTGAATGGCTGTAAAATTTTGTAAAATCGTAATACATTTCTTTATTACTGTATACGTTTATTAAATGTCATTAATTATACAGATAATAGATTACATCAATCTTTTGTATCCTCTTATTAGTTATAATAATAGGGTTAACAAAATGTATCAACAAAACATTAATATTTAAAATTACGAAACCTGGGTACATGTTGAATGTGGTGTCCATTGGCACCCAGGTGAATGTGTACCGGTTTTCACCGAAAATAATTTGGTCACCCTAGGTTAGAAACAACATACTCTACAAACGATGCACTGTTGATGACAAGCTATGGGTACTTTGCATTCCAGACGATTTTGTTAATAAACTCATTTGGTACATTCATTTCAGCTACGCACATTTTGGTCCACGAAAATGTTATCATATTCTTCGAACGACTTGTTATTTTAATAATATGGAGAAGAGAATTCGAAGAGTCTTATCTATTTGTAAACTTTGCCAAAAGGCGAAACCATCTACTATCTCACATCGTGCTCCGTTGTTTCCTATCATTCCTTCTAAATTAAAAGAATTTGCTGCTGTTGATCTCTTGGGACCCCTTGTCAGAACATCGTTTGGATTTTCGTACGTTCTAGTCGCTGTTGAACTTACTTCAAAATTTGTTTCTTTCACTCCGTTACATAAAGCCACTGGACGGTCTGTATCCAACGCCTTTGTTAAAAATTTCTTACATGAAGTTCGACACGTTAGTAAAGTCATTTCAGATAACGGGCCACAATTCAAGACTGCTGTTTGGTCACGCATGCTTTGGAACCATAAAATCAAACCTGTTTTTATTTCATTGTACTCACCACATTGTAACCCGTCTGAACGGATTATTAAAGAAATCAATTAGCTTTGCAGACTTTACTGTCACAGAAAGCATCAGTATTGGGGTCAGATATTTACACTTATTTCAAAACGTTCTGAATGAAATGCCTCATGGCTCCACTGCTTTACCACCTATTCTTGTACTGAAGAATGAAGAACCTCCGAAAAGAATCAAAGAGCTTGTACCTTTTCCGAATACACATAAACTTCGACACAAAGACATAATTGATCAGGCTACTAAAAATATAAAATATGCAGCAGACAAAAGGAGAAAACTACACGGTAAAGCAAATGCAAAGAAATTATATATTGGTCAGAAAGTTCTCATTAAAGCTCATTCATTGTCACATAAGAAGAAACACTTGAGTCACAAATTCTTTCTGATTTACAATGGACCTTACAGAATCCGACTATGCCACATGATAATTGCGTTGAAGTTGAAACTCTGCGTACTAGGAATAGTAAAGGATTGCACCACATTTCACATGTAAAACCGTTTATTGAGAGATAATCTGTTTTTTTTACTTAGTCTTTGCTATAGCATTTTTCACTTTACATTACTAGTATGCTTTGTCAGACTTAGACTCTGTTAACATGCAACGATGTTTGAAGTTAAATATCCAGTCAAGAACCAAGAGAACTTATTTAAACAGAAATTACGAATGGATTGTTATAGTGAACAGAGGAAACGGTGTTATTGTGTGTGTACATTCTTGCTTGTTAATTGCACGATTACGTAACGACTATAAGGCTTACATACTTAGAACATGTACTGCTAATGAGATTTTAATGCAACATTTTGGTTTAGTTGAAAAGACATTCTTTGTTTGAAGTACTTTCTCTGAGATTAATGATGACTTAGTATTTGGTTTCTTTGACAGCTACACGATTATATCACGACGCTACTAACGTGTGACACAATTTACATTGTTGCTTTTGCGGTGTATCTGTTTCATATCTGCACAGTTTTTGTGTATTATTCTGGAAAGTAAAACATGTTTTAGTAGTAACTTTTGTGATATAGCTACAATGACAGAGCCTTTTCAGTTGCACAACAATACGTTACAGTACAGTACTTTCTTCACCACGGCAATAAGCATAATAACTACGATATCTATACGCAAAGCATTTCACTTTTGTTTATCATGAGGTAAGTACATTGGCTTCTGCAGAACTTAGCTTTCGGAGGACGATAACTACGACACTTCCATAGAGATTATCTTACAACAAGACGCACAGTTTAGCGCTACAGTACACGTATTTGAGTGATTAATTTTGTACTTAAATCATTTATTTTTAAAAATTTTTGAATTACGAAGAAAGTTTTCTGTGATACATTTCATTCTATTGCTGTAATCTGTAACACCTGAGGCTATAATAACATTAATCCTCAGGAGGTACACGCCTACTTTGTGTACCATGTGTCTGGCAAGCACAACGAGCCCTAGCTAATATGGTATTTGTTTATGCAACTTTACACATCGGTACCAAATTTCTCTCACACAGAATTACACAGCTATCTGATTATTTAACAGAGAAACAAACTTTTTTTTTACTACGTCAGTGACACATGTTTACGCAATTACACAGTTGCATAACTTCACACTTATAAAACTCTATTTTGTCTGTACTTTGTGAACTGTTCATATTTTTTCGGAACCGTTGTGATACTATGAGAGCTTTGAATGATGTATTTGGTATGGGATCATGATTTTTAAAGTACGTTTGAGGTAGATGACACTATTGAAATGAGCAGAGAATTTTCTTTAGGTTTTGAAATTATTGCAGAGAGCTACGACGTTTTTGAGATTTGGCTGAGTTTTTATGATCTTTTCATTATGATGACAATGTGTATTATGCTGTTGAGGTATGTTTATGATCAATAAGCTGATGCTATATGAGGAATTTCATTATGCTACGTATCTGTTATGATGAAATATTGAAGAAGTGCCATCGAATATGTATATGTGTAATAAGGTAAGAAATAATAAGTAGTGGTTATGGACTCTGGTTTGTGAAAAGGGTTGTTGGAAACCAAGAATCGTAATTTAAGAGCTATGAAATGTATGTACATGCGTGAATGTATCACAATGCCGGCGAAAATTTTTTGGACACTGTTATATTTATAGGATTTTGTTTCTACACATTTGTAACGCAAATTATCGATCTGTGAAACTTTTTATATGAGACTGTCACTGTAGCACAAACTGCTCTCATAAATATTTCGGTAAGGAAGCTAAGTGACCCAGATGGCGCCCAGGTGTGCCAATCGCCTGGAGAAAAAGCCATTACGTAAAAAAATAGGTCATTATCCTCGCTATTGACATTTCTTTGTAGAAAGCATCGCAAATACGACACGATTATTACTTGGAAAGATACTTACATCTGCACACCTGATTATGTCAAGTGTCTTTCTACGAGAATTGAGAGAATTTCTACTAACTTACGAAATGCCATGTGACTGTTGAATGATATTGTTATGCTTTGCTTTACATAGTTGGTTATTTCATTTGATATCTGTTTTCCAGCTGTGCTGCAGCATTGGTTTTATAAAATAAAATGAAATGCATTTGCTAATGTGAACACTTTCTGTCAACAGATCTATTAAATAATAATTTTATGATTCACATTCTTCGAAAAAGGAGCACTTGGAAAGGAAAGAACAATAAGAAGGGACTAATAACAGTAACTGCTTACATAATTTTCTTTTCAAGTACTTGGTAACATTTTTTGTAGAATAAGTTGTGGTGCACCACTTTAATTACATAGACATTAAGATGTGAATAGACATTTCCCTTATCTGAATTGTTATCTTTAGTGTAATATTTTTTCTGCTTGAGCTTTGCCATGTTTAGGTATAAGTTATAGCATTTGCTGCTGTTATTTGCCAGGTATAATTCTACTGAATTTTACATTATATTAAGCCAGTTTTACTACTGATTTATTTTTCTTGTTGCTGCACTTTGGCTCATAATAGTTGTAATGTTGCATTTGCTCTGCTAATTTAGATTTACTGCTGCTTGCTTTGCCAATTTGAATTTTTTTGTCATTACTGTTTGTGTTAGTTGTTTTGTGGTGCTGCATTGCCTCGTCCCTTAGTTTAGCATCTGAGCTCAGTAGATTTAAGTTAGCTTAAGATAGGGCAGGCTATATAAGAGAACGAGTTGTGATGAATTGGAAGAAATGCATTGAGAAGCTATAAGAAAACGGTTTGGCCAAAAAAGTATTTTGAAAGAGAATATGAACAAAAAAGTAGGGTTTAGAGACAACAGGTTTAGGTAGGATTTTCTTGGAAATAAATGATGAGGTAAGATAATGGAAAATAAATAATGAGGTAAGAAATATGTGAACATATAAATACAGAAAGCATGCTTGGATAGGATTTTTTTGGTGGAAACAAATGTTGAAATAAGACGAAAGATCTATGGAATGAAGTTTTAGGTTGGACTGCAGTACCAAATGTCACACTGAAAACAAACCCTGTCCTGTCCTTTTGTGTCATTCCACCGTGTGTACCCTTGTGTATTTGTGATTTACCTGTCTCTATGTGTTTAGCTAATAAGAGTCATGTTGTAGACTTTTTCTAGTACTAAGCTACATTCACTATGATGAGGAATACTGTTACCCTCAAATATAATTTGCATTTATAATGTGTTATTTACTTTGTAAAGATGTTTAGACATTATTTATTCTGTTTTGTTTTAATGCTCACATGTGAAGATGATGTTTCGAAAGTTATTCTGACCTTTTATATATTTACTTATGTCACAATTCTTGTATCACTGATGTATGTGCTTATTTCTATTCTTTTGTAAAGCCTGTATTACCACAAATGTTATCTGTATTATTATGTTTTTAATGATGTTTTCTGTACCTTTGTGATTGTATTTTCATGTTATAAAATTGTAATTGACACCAGCTCATCAAATTAAGTAACTTGTAAGTAATCATTTCACTCCACACATTTCTATTGGTCATATACGTGCACAATATGTGAAAAAAAGAGGAATGTTAGTGCTCACACGTGTGTTGATAATTTAGCAATGGACTGATTAACAGCATTGCTGGTTCTAAGGACAATTCCAAAAACTTTGTGAGTGCACAAGTGGTGGTTTATGGACTTGCTATATTGTCTGCAAGACTCTTTGATGGTGATTGTGCACTTGCACAGTTGCAACAGATGGCTGCTGGCCGTCTCTACAAGGACTACAGTGGGTCTGCACGTTTGATGGCCCACCAATACCGTTATTTCTACAAGGACTACAGTGGGTCTGCACGTTTGATGGCCCACCAATACCATTATCTCTACAAGGACTGCAGTGAATCTGCACCTCTGGTGGCCCACCAATACCGTAATATCTACCACGTCTACAGTGGGTCTGTTCTGCGATGACCTAGGTACCAATATTCTTCAGAACTTTGACTGACTCTGCTGTGGGTTTGCTCTGTTGTGGACCATTACCTGTCTGCATGTCAAGAGCCAGCATTATCTTTCTGTTGGAAGGACAACACTACTTCTTCAAGACTGCATGGAAATCCATTACTTCTGCGTGCATTTTCTTTTACTGCTCAGACTTTGAGAAAAAAACACTGCACTTTTACTGTGATGAATGATCAGGACTGTCTTTATGGACTGTGAGAAAATTATATCTTTTGACCAACATTGTATCAATAAGTGTGTGCATTTGAGTTCTTTATTATTGTAATTGTAAAAAATTTTTAACAAACATGTATTGTGCCCATCAGAAACAGTACATTTGTAAGAATGTACATTTGTAATGCCACTGCCCAAAACAATTTGCAAAATTTTTTTTGGGGAGCATGGGGGCTATGTAAGTAGGCTGTTTAGATTTTTATATTGGTAACACCACGTAGCGCTCTGTATGAAAATCACTGGCTGTGCTGTGTGCGGTCTGTGGCTGGGTGTCATTGTTGTAATATTCGCTATTGTAGTGTTGGGCTGTTGGCTGTTAACAGCGCGTAGCGTTGTGCAGTTTGAGGTGAGCCGCCAGCAGTGGTGGATGTGGGGAAGTGAGATGGCGGATTTTTGAGAGCGGATGATCTGGACGTGTGCCCATCAGAAACAGTACATTTGTAAGAATGAATGTCATGAACTGCTATGTATATTATGATTTTTGAACACTATTAAGGCAAATACATTCTTTGTTCTCTATCAAAATCTTTCATTTGCTAACTATGCCTATCAGTAGTTAGTGCTTTCAGTAGTTTGAATCTTTTATTTAGCTGGCAGTAGTGGCACTAGCTGTATTGCAGTAGTTCGAGTAACGAAGATTTTTGTAAGGTAAGTGATTTATGAAAGGTCTAGGTTAATGTTAGTCAGGGTCATTCTTTTATAGGGATTATTGAAAGTCAGACTGCGTTGCGCTAAAAAAAATATTGTGTGTCAGTTTAAGCACAGTCATTTATAATTTTTCTAAGGGGACGTTTCGTATTTACAATTTGTAGAGAAACCAGATGGCAGTTATAAGAGTCGAGGGGTATGAGAGGGAAGCAGTGGTTGCGAAGGGAGTGAAACAGGGTTGTAGCCTGTCCCGATGTTATTCAGTCTGTATATTGAGCAAGCAATAAAGGAAACAAAAGAAAAGTTCGGAGTAGGTATTAAAATCCATGGAGAAGAAATAAAAACTTTGAGGTTCGCCGATGACATTGTAATTCTGTCAGAGACAGCAAGGGACTTGGAAGAGCAGTTGAACGGAATGGACAGTGTCTTGAAAGGAGGGTATAAACTGAACATCAACAAAAGCAAAACGAGGATAATGGAATGTAGTCGAAATAAGTCGGGTGATGCTGAGGGAATTAGATTAGGAAATGAGACACTCAAAGTAGTAAAGGAGTTTTGCTATTTGGGAAGCAAAATAACTGAGGATGGTCGAAGTAGAGAGGATATAAAATGTACACTGGCAATGGCAAGGAAAGCGCTTCTGAAGAAAAAAAAAATTGTTAACATCGAGTATAGATTTAAATGTAAGGAAATCGTTTCTGAAAGTATTTGTATGGAGTGTAGCCATGTATGGAAGTGAAACGTGGACGATAAATAGTTTAGACAAGTAGAGAATAGAAGCTTTCGAAATGTGGTGCTACCGAAGAATGCTGAAGATTAGATGGGTAGATCACATAACTAATGAGGAGGTATTGAATAGAATTGGGGAGAAGAGGAGGTTGTGGCACAACTTGACTAGAAGAAGGGATCGGTTGGTAGGACATGTTCTGAGACTTCGAGGGATCACCAATCTAGTATTGGAGGGTGAAAATCGTAGAGGGAGACCAAGAGATGAATACACTAAGCAGATTCAGAAAGATGTAGGCTGCAGTAGGTACTGGGAGATGAAGAAGCTTGCACAGGATAGAATAGCATTGAGAGCTGCATCAAAACCAGTCTCAGGACTGAAGACCACAACAATAACAAGCAAAAGCAAGCAAAAGTATGCCAGTAGCCTAACGTCTCTGTGCTTCCTAAAACACTGAAAATAATTGACCACTTTCTTCATGAATAGCGTATATCGGATATAAACAAAGACATAGATGAATAAATATATTTATAAGCATGCTGCTACAGTTTTTTCGTGTAACTGTAGTGTACTTACGGCCTGACGCGTTCGATAGTAATCGGCCACTTTGACCTCCAATAACTCATGTACTATTGAAGTTACATACCTGTAATTCATACCAATTTAGGTTTACACTAATAGCTTTCTAAAGACATTTTGATCGACGAAATCGGATGACTTTGGAAATTCGTTGCTGGGTGTTACTTGTATAATTTATCATCAGTTACTAATTTTTAAACTAATAAAGATTTTGAAAATATGATTACACCATCAGAACCGTCATGCAAATAATGGTAACGTACATGTTTCTTTTTGAGGTATCATGCTTCATTTGGCTACTATTAATTTGTATATGAACTGCAAAATGTCTGCCATTATGGTCTCAGAAAGTCCGCCATCTTTGGCACTACCGGCATACAAATCTCCTTCATCGACACAAAGCACCGTCCTCGTCACAGTGTCAACATGATGGAATTCCCAGCCACGCGCTTCCTGGACCCCTCTTGCTTCGGCCAACGTCTGCGACAGCACGTGGTCAGCGTGCCGAGCGGTCCGTGCGGCCAAGCCAACTCTGAACTTCAGAATGTTTTCAGGGCGCCACAACTCGCCCTTTACCTCACATGTGTACAGACGAATAGACGTGCAACTGTTGAGCAACTGAACCAATGGGCTACCAACAGTGTCTCCTAAATGATCGCTCCAGGAACGTTGCTGTATATAAGTCTCCGCATCAGGCGCCTGCTCCATGCATCCACGCTGACTGCTTTTCATCGGCGACAGAGGCTGCAATTTGCACGCCAATATCGCATATCGACGTCACACAAGGTGGTGACAGATCACCTTTTCAGATGAGTTATGTCCGAAACGTCTTAAAATAAACGCCTTGCAACAATCGTCCACCGAGCGAGGTGGCGCAGTGGCTAGCACACTGGACTTGTATTCGGGAGGACGACGGTTCAATCCCGAGTCCGGCCATCCTGATTTAGGTTTTCCGTGATTTCCCTAAATCGCTCCAGGCAAATGCCGGGATGGTTCCTTTGAAAGGGCACGGCCGACTTCCTTTCCCGTCCTTCCCTAATCCGATGAGACCGAATACCTCGCTGTCTGGTCTCCTTCCCCAAAAAACCCAACCCAAGCCAACAATCGTCCAAGTCGGACGAGGGACCATTATGATGTTGGGTATGTTTTCGTAGCATTCCGTGGCTGATCTCGTCGCTCTGAGAAACGTAGCGCAGCTGGCCACTGCACTGGCGTCCCCATTGCTCCACATCTCTTTCGATGGCTTACAGAACCTCACTGACTCTCTTCCTGCACATCTTGTAGCTGTCGACGCAGCAAAAGGTCGTTATTCCAGCTATTGACAGGTTCTCGGATTATTATCACCATATCAAAATTACAATACTGGCCATTAAAATTGCTACACCAAGAAGAAATGCAGATGAAAAACGGGTATTCATTGGACAAATTTATTATTCTAGAACTGACATGTGATTACATTCTCAGGCAGTTTGGGTGCATAGATCCTGAGAAATCAGTACCCAGAACAACCAACTCTGGCCGTAATAACGACCTTGATACGTAGTCAAACAGAGCTTGGATAGCTTGTACAGGTGCAGCTGCCCATGCAGCTTCAACACGATACCACAGTTCATCAAGAGTAGTGATTGGCGTATTGTGACGAGCCAGTTGCTTGGCCACCATTGACCAGACGTTTTCAATTGGTGAGAGATCTGGAGAATGTGCTGGCCAGGGTAGCAGTCGAACATTTTCTGTATCCAAAAAAGCCTGCAACATGCAACATACGGTCGTGCATTATCCTGCTGAAATGTAGGGTTTAGCAGGGATCGAGTAAGGGTAGAGCCACGGGTCGTAACACATCTGAAATGTAACGTCCACTGTTCAAAGTGCCGTCAATGCGAACAAGAGGTGACCGAGACATGTAACCAATGGCACCTCATACCATCATGCCGCGTGATACGCCAGTAAGGGCAATGACGAATACACGCTTGCAATGTGCGTTCACCACGATGTCGCCAAACACGGATGCGACCATCATGATGCTGTAAACAGAACTTGGATTTATCCGAAAAAATGACGTTTTGCCATTCGTGTACCCAGGTTCGTCGTCGAATACACCATCGGAGGCGCTCCTGTCTGTGATGCAGCATCAAGGGTAACCGGAGCCGTGGTCTCCGAGTTGTAGTCCATGCTGCTGCAAATGTCGTCGAACTGTTCGTGCAGGTGGTTATTGTGTTGCAAACGTCCCCACCTGTTGACTCAGGGATCGAGACGTGGCTGCACGATCCGTTACAGCCATGCGGATAAGATGCCTGTCATCTCGACTGCTAGTGATACGAGGCCGTTGGGATCCAGCACGGCGTTCCGTATTACTCTCCTGAACTGGCCAATTCCACATTCTGCTAACAGTCATTGGATCTCGACCAACGCGAGCAGCAATGTCGCGATACGATAAACCGTAATCGCGATAGGCTACAATCCCACCTTCATCAAAGTCGGAAACGTGATGGTACGCATTTCTGCTCCTTACACGAGGCATCACAACAACGTTTCAGCAGGCAACACCGGTCAACTGCTGTTTGTGCATGAGAAATCGGCCACCGGCGCCAACCTTGTGTGAATGCTCTGAAAAGCTAATCATTTGCATTTCACAGCATCTTCTTCCTGTCGGTTAAATTTCGCGTCTGTAGCATGTCATCTTCGTGGTGTAGCAATTTTAATGGCCAGTAGTGTACAGTCATTAGAGATTAACGAGTCTTTGAGGCCGTTAAGAATATAAATTAATTCTACCCTGAATTTCATTACTGATTTTATGTGTACTGTGAGGGTGAACGAGCGGTAGTAGCTACCATATAGACGGTAATGCAACTCTCGTGTGGTGCTGTTGTTTATAATTGTTAGTAATCGGGATTGCAACTATTTTAGAAGTTAATTTTCGCCAAGATGGCGTTTCCCGTTGTATGAGAGTTCTCTGTAAAGTTTTAATTGTCTTTGGCCCTGGATTGCTCCACAGAGGCCCCAAAAAAGGTTTCTGGCCTCTAGTCAGTGTCTGGCAATCTCATGCAAGTAAGTAAACTGCCGATAACTGTTCATATGAGCACGGTTAGGTAGGCTATGAAAAGCAGTGCCCCTTTAGTATTCTGCCGTTTTCTCCAAAACCCTAAGTGTTAACTGAATCTCACGGTTCTTCTACCATCGACATGTGTTTCCGTGTCTGGTACAGTCAGTCTCCAGATCACTCGGTCCTACCATTTGGGTACCATCTTGAAACAGTATAACTGAGTGCTACAAGCACCAGAAGGATCGATAGAGGGTTCCTGATTAGTTGGAAAACAGCTAAGGATCTTGAAACTTCCTGGAAGATTACAACTGTGTGCCGGACCTAGACAATTTTAATCAGCCAGGAAGTTTCATATCAGCGCACACCTCGCTACAGAGAGAAAATCTCATTCTGGAATCATCCCCCAGGCTGTGGCTATGCCATGTCTCCGCAGTATCCTTTCTTCCAGGAGGGCTAGTTTTGCAAGGTTCACAGAAGAGCTTCAGTGAAGCCTGGAAGGCAGGAGACGAGGTACTGGCTAAACTGAAGCTGTGAGGAAGGATTGTGAGTCGTGCTTGGCTATCTCATTTTGTAGAGCATTTGTCTGCCAAAGGTAAAGGTCCCAAGTTCGAGTCCCGGTCCAGCACACAGTTTTAATCTGCCAGGAAGTTTCATATCAGCACACACTCCGCTGCAGAGTGAAAATCTCATTCAAGTTAATGCTCTTGTTGGTCACTAGTTACGACCATCAGATCATCTGAAATTACGGTGGGAACTGAAAATTCGATGTTAACAAATTTCTCTTCTTTGGAAACGCTTTTTTATGTCCTTTCTCCTCGGGCCTTCATCACTTATTTTGCTCCCCCAACAGCAAAACTCGTCTACTACTTTTAGCGTCTCATTTTCTTATCTAATTCCTCCAGCAGTATCTGATTTAATTCTGTTACTTTTCATTATCTTTGTTTTAACTTTGATGCTATTCATCCTATAACATCTCTTCCACGTATTAACGACACCATTTAATTGTTCTTATACAGGGTGTCCCAGCTATCTTGTCCACCCAAAATATCTCTGGAACAGTAACAGCTATTGGAAAACGACTTTCACCGGTATCAATATAGGGCTGGGGCCCATGAATGTACATATTTGGAAACATTCTAAAACGAAAGCATTTGTGTTTTTTAACACAAACTTATGTTTTTAAATGGACCTATATTTTTTCTTCAGAAATCCATAGCATGACAAAGCACATACACAATGGCGTTGATTGCATCGCAATATTCCCATTACATCCCGAGATATTAAGACGCGAAGTTGACGCTTGAAACACCCGACATGCGCTGGTAGCGCACGTCCTGAGGCTCAGGCGTGAACCCCATGCTGCCCGTAATCGCGATGTGACTGACATGCGTAATCACACTTCCATACTTATCAAGAGGTCCGAAACGAATAATACGGTCTGCTGCCATCCTGCATTAACGTCGTACATGCCAGCAGGTATTTATCCCATAGGCTAGGGGTGATGCGGTTCTGTAACATATCTGTGTACCGCAACTTTAGTCACAAAGTTAACTTCACTTATCGTTAATCCATTACTAAAAAGGTAATGCCGTTCAACGTTAAAACTTTACTTTACTGTACATCTAGCGCAAGTGACAGTTAATCATTCACTCGTAATAGTAAAATTCATGTTGATGGTTTTAGTGAAACGAGCAAGTGGACTAAAAGTTTTACCGTTGTTTAGGTAAAAATGTTTTGATTTGGGAATTTCAGGTAGGACATAGAAGATGAATGTAAACATGTTTAACCAATTAGTTTTATTATCACATAATTATCAATGTTATGTTTATCTAATGCGTTAAATGACAAATTGTTGCAAACAAATGTTTCTTAACATCACTGGGTAAAATGGCCCTTTGTAGAAACTTCCACTGTGATACCAACACTACATACTAAACACAGCGTTCACATCTCATGCTCCAAGTGATGCCCATTGGCTTGCATACATAGGGTCACTCTGCGGATGAAGGATGCCCTACTTCGTGCTACTGTTTCCTCTTTGATGGCTGTACAAGCATCAATAATGCGTTGCTTCATGTCCTCTGGTGTTGTTGGTTCATGTTGGTAAACAGCATCCTTCACTGCTCCCCAAAGAAAATAATCCAGCGGTGTAAGGTCCGGAGACCGGGCAGGCCATCTAACTGGGCCACCTCGTCCAATCCACCTACCAGGGAACTTACGGTTCAGAAGTCGTCGTGCTCGTAAGGCGTTATGTGCAGGGCATCCGTCATGCTGACACCACATGACCATTCTTCGGTTCAGAGGTACGGTGTCCAAGAGAACAGGAAGATTGTGTCGTATAAATCTGGAGTATTGTCTGCCATTTTGGATGCCATTTATAAAGAAAGGTCCGATAATGGTATCTCCAATAATTCCACACCAAACATTAACTTTCCACGGACGTTGATGCTCTACCTGACGGAGCCATTTTGGATTATCTGCGGACCAATAATGCATATTCCTCATATTGATAATTCCTTTGTTGGAGAATGATGTCATCGTCACGCTACCAAAAAGAGGTCATCAGTCCCCTAGACTTAGAACTACTTAAACCTAACTAATGACATCACACACATCCATGCCCGAGGTAGGATTCGAACCTGCGACCGTAGCAGCAGCGCGGCTCCGGACTGAGCGCCTAGAACCGCGAGACCACCGCGGCCGGCTAGTTTTAATTGTGTCAGTGGTTTGATAATGCAGAATTCGTGGTTCGTCGAACATCCAAATCAGGAATCTTTCAGCTTTTCATGTTTTTGTTAGGATTTACGCCATCACTGTGAGAGAAATGGATTTAAGAATTAGACTCTGAAATTTTGTTTCAGGAAAGATCATACATGTGAAGTTTAATTTTTTTATTCCTGGGTTATAGCAATTTCAGAGACATCTTAACTATGCTTGAAGTTTCATTAATGTTATTCTGCAAATGATATGAGATTGCTACTGAATTAATTTAATCTAGAGTCATTGTCCACATCCTAAGAGTCAATTAATTTTCAATCCATTTAAAACCATTACCAAAAATTATGTACCAAGAACGACAGCAATGTTTTCAGAGGATGCACAGCACCTTTGCGTATATCAGTAGCTAGATTTTGCAGCTCTGTTACGCTTACTCGCTGTAGCTATGAAAGCAGTTCGCACAGCATTACCCGGTGCGATCCAGATAAGCGAAATAATTCAGAAAACAGAATCTTTCTTTAATTAAAATTCATAGGGACCAACTTTAGTTTCAAAGTAATCAGTTTTTTATCAAAGTTCATAATCAGATTTTGTAGTAACAATTACATTTCAGACAGGGCAAGAATTTCTTAGAATTCTCGCACCGAGATTTCTTTGTGCTTTCTCGCAGTTGAATTTCGTCACCAAAAGCTTAGCATCACGCAAGCTATCAGCGTAAGGATCTGTTATGTGCACCATTCAAAACGACGATAAAGTTTATCATATAGCAGACAATTCAACTTTAAATACACATTCAGTATTACAGATCTACTTACACTAATGTCTCCGACAATCAGAGAGGAAACGTTAGGGAAAGTATTACGCATCGACCAGCCCGTAAGTTTTATCATCATCATCGTCATCATCATCATTTAAGACTGATTATGCCTTACAGCGTTCAGTCTGGAGCATAGTCCCCCTTACAAAATTCCTCCATGATCCCCTGTTCAGTGCTAACATTGGTGCCTATTCTGATGTTAAGCCTGTTACTTCAAAATCATTCTTAACCGAATCCAGGTACCTTCTCCTTGGTCTACCCCGACTCCTCCTACCCTCTACTGCTGAACCCATGACTCTCCTGGGTAGCCTTGCTTCTCCCATGCGTGTAACATGGCCCCACCATCTAAGCCTGTTCGCCCTGATTGCTACATCTATAGAGTTCATTCCCAGTTTTTCTTTGATTTCCTCATTGTGGACACCCTCCTGCCATTATTCCCATATACTAGTACCTGCAATCATCCTAGCTACTTTCATATCCGTAACCTCAACCTTATTGATAAGGTAACCTGAATCTACATAGCTTTCGCTCCCATACAACAAAGTTGGTCGAAAGGTTGAACGGTGCACAGATAACTTAGTCTTGGTACTGACTTCCTTCTTGCAGAAGAGAGTAGATCGTAGCTGAGCCCCCTCTGCATTAGCTTTGCTACACCTCGCTTCCAGTTCTTTCACAATGTTGCCATCCTGTGAGAATATGCATCCTAAGTACTTGAAGCCGTCCACCTGTTCTAACTTTGTTCCTCCTATTTGGCACTCAGTCCGTTTATATCTCTTTCCCACTGACATTACTTTCGTTTTGGAGATGGTAATCTTCATACCATAGTCCTTACATTTCTGATCTAGCTCTGAAATATTACTTTGCAAACTTTCAATCGAGTCTGTCATCACAACTAAGTCATCCGCATATGTGAAGTAATTTTCATCTATTTACTCTACCCCTTCTGTAATATTTTCTTCAACGTTGCCGTCTTAACAACGCTGGAAAGAAAATTCGTTGTTCCACCCGTAATTAGATAATGGCATCCTTGAGTTATGACGTGCTGGCATAATATGATGGTCTCGAAATTTCGCCAGAACTACTAAATTTTTGCCCCGCAAGGAAAGGAGTGCTGCGCGGTGAGCCGACTGCTGAGAGAAGACGAAGAATGTGGTGGAGACGGCGCCACGGACAGCTTCCTCTCGGCGGCAGCAGGTGGCCCAGAGATTTAATTCCGGCCGCGTCAAGCAGCGCAGCCGCATCGCTAAGTGAATAGCGGAGCGGCCCTCACCGCCGCCGCCGCCGCGCACACTGGTCCCGGAGCGGCGGTTATCCTCTGCTATCCCGCGGCCCTCCCCCTCGCTCCGTCCAGCGACCATTTGCTAATTAGCCCGGCGTGTCCCGGCAAGGCAAGCCACCGACCCTAACTGTAAGTTGGCCTTCCAACTCGCTGCCACCACCAGACGAGGAATATTCCTAGCCGGCAGCTGCGCCAATTCGCGAAGCAGATATTCCAAATACATTTCCACTGCGCGAACTCCCAGCTGCTGCGGAAACTTAACGTTCACCTCAGTGGTAGAGGAGCGAACTGAGTAATTTCAGGGAAAGTAAAGATATTTCTTTACAGCTGTTTCGTCGTAACTCCCTATTATATTGCGAGAGTCTGTCGTAAAGTTTTAACTGTCATTTCAGGCTTTTGTAAGTGTTCGATCACCCTCTTCGAATGTGTTGCTTTGAGTTGCTATCGCAAAAGCGTCGTCTTATTGACCAGTATAACATAAAATATTAAACACCTTTTTCCAAAGCTGTTTCACAGAGGAAGACCGCTCTGCAGTGCCTTCTCTAAATCCTCGCACAAAAGAAAAAATGTCTGACATCGAAATAAGTGTCCAAGGTATAGAAAAGCAACTGGAATCACTCAACAGAGGAAAGTCCACGGGACCTGACGGGATACCAATTCGATTCTACGCGGAGTACGCGAAAGAACTTGCCCCCTTCTAACAGCCGTGTACCGCAAGTCTCTATAGGGACTGAAGGTTCCAAATGATTGGAAAAGAGCACAGGTAGTCCCAGTCTTCAAGAAGGGGCCTCGAGCAGATGCGCAAAACTATAGGCATAGATCTCTGACATCGATCAGTAGTAGAATTTTATAACGTGTTTTTTGCTCTCGTATCATGTCATTTCTGGAAACCCAGAATCTACTCTGTAGGAATCAACATGGATTCCGGAAACAGCGATAGTGTGAGACACAACTTGCTTTATTTGTTCATGAGACCCACAAAATTTTAGGTACAGGCTCCCAGGTAGATGCCACTTTCCTTGACTTCCGGAAGGCGTTCGATAGACTTCCGCACTGTCGCCTGATAAACAAAGTAAGAGCCTACGGAATATCAGATCAGCTGTGTGGCTGGATTGAAGAGTTTTTAGCAAACAGAACACAGCATGTTCTTCTCAATAGAGACACGTCTTCAGACGTGCCACAGAGGAGTGTTATGGGACCATTCAAATGGCTCTGAGCGCTATGGGACTCAACTGATGAGGTCATTAGTCCCCTAGAACTTAGAACTAGTTAAACCTAACTAACCTAAGGACATCACAAACATCCATGCCCGAGGCAGGATTCGAACCTGCGACCGTAGCGGTCTTGCGGTTCCAGACTGCAGCGCCTTTAACCGCACGGCCACTTCGGCCGGCTATGGGACCATTGCTTTTCACAATATGTATAAATGACCTAGTAGATAGTGTCGGAACTTCCATGCGTCTTTTCGCGGATGATGCTTTAGTATACAGAGAAGTTGCAGCATTAGAAAATTGTAGCGAAATGCAGGAAGATCTGCAGCGGATAGGCACTTGGCGCAGGGAGTGGCAACTGACCCTTAACATAGACAAACGTAATACGTAGAAAGAAGGATCCTTTATCGTATGATTATATGATAGCGGAACAAACACTGGTAGCAGTTACTTGTGTAAAATATCTGGGAGTATCCGTGCGGAACGATTTGAAGTGGAATGATCATATAAAATTAATTGTTGGTAAGGCGGGTACCAGGTTGAGATTCATTGGGAGAGTCCTTAGAAAATATAGTCCATCAACAAAGGATGTGGCTTACAAAACACTCGCTCGACCTACACTTGAGTATTGCTCATCAGTGTGGGATCCGTACCAGATCGAGTTGACGGAGGAGACAGAGAAGATCCAAAGAAGAGCGCCGCGTTTCGTCACAGGGTTATTTGGCAAGCGTGATAGCGTTACGGAGATGCTTAGCAAACTCAAGTGGCAGACTCTGCAAGAGCGGCGCTCTTCATCGCGGTCTAGCTTGCTGTCCAGGTTTCGAGAGGGTGCGTTTCTGGATGAGGTATCGAATATATTGCTTCCCCCTACTTATACCTCCCGAGGAGATCACGAATGTAAAATGAGAGAGATTCGAGCGCGCACGGAGGCTTTCCGGTAGTCGTTCTTCCCGCGAACCATAAGCGACTGGAACAGAAAAGGAAGGTAATGACAGTGGCACGTAAAGTGCCCTCCGCCACACACCGTTGGGTGGCTTGCGGAGTATAAATGTAGATGTAGGTGTAGAAATGACCTGATAAAGAAGAAGTCAGCTGATTCCATATAACCAGCAGAATGGCAAACAAACAATTGAATGTTATCTTCTGCAACAACAAAAAATACGACATACTCGACACTCCAAATATTTGTGCCTGACTCTCGACAGATCACTAACACTTAGAAAACAGCTAGAACTAACAGGACAAAAAGTAAACTCAAGAAATAATACATAAAAAAATGATTGGTGCTAGCTGGTGCACAAGTCATCCCCATTTTCAAGAAGGGACGTCAAACGGGTGTGCAGAACTATAGACCTATATCTCTAACGTCGATCAGTTGTAGAATTTTGGAACACTTATTATGTTCGAGTATAATGACTTTTCTGGAGACTAGAAATCTACTCTGTAGGAATCAGCATGGGTTTCGAAAAAGACGAACGTGTGAAACCCAGCTCGCGCTATTCGTCCACGAGACTCAGAGGGCCATAGACACGGGTTCCCAGGGAGATGCCGTGTTTCTTGACTTCCGCAAGGCGTTCGATTCAGTTCCCCACAGTCGTTTAATGAACAAAGTAAAAGCATATGGACTATCAGACCAATTGTGTGATTGGATTGAGGAGTTCCTAGACAACAGAACGCAGCATGTCATTCTCAATGGAGAGAAGTCTTCCGAAGTAATAGTGACTTCAGGTGTGCCGCAGGGGAGTGTCGTAGGACCGTTGATATTCACAATATACATAAATGACCTTGTGGATAACATCGGAAGTTCACTGAGGCTTTTTGTGGATGATGATGTAGTATATCGAGAGGTTGTAACAGTGGAAAATTGTACTGGAATGCAAGAGGAACTGCAACGAATTGACTCATGATGCAGGGAATGGCAATTGAATCTCAATGTAGACAAGTGTAATGTGCTGCGAATACATAGAAAGAAAGATCCTTTATCATTTAGCTACAATATAGCAAGTCAGCAACTGGAAGCAGTTAATTCCATAAATTATCTGGGAGTAAACATTAGGAGTGATTTAAAATGGAATGACCATATAAAATTAATCGTCGGTAAAGCAGATGCCAGACTGAGATTCATTGGAAGAATCCTAAGGAAATGCAATCCGAAAACATAGGAAGTAGATTACAGTACGCTTGTTCGCCCACTGCTTGAATACTGCTCAGCAGTGTGGGATCTGTACCAGATAGGGTTGATAGAAGAGATAGAGAAGATCCAACGGAGAGCAGCGCGCTTCGTTACAGGATCATTTAGTAATCGCGAAAGCGTTACGGAGATGATAGATAAACTCCAGTGGAAGACTCTGCAGGAGAGCTCAGTAGCTCGGTACGAACTTTTGTTGAAGTTTCGAGAACATACCTTCACCGAGGTGTCAAGCAGTATATCGCTCCCTCCTACGTATATCTCGCGAAGAGACCATGAGGATAAAATCAGAGAGATTAGAGCCGACACAGAGGCATACCGACAATCTTTCTTTCCACGAACAAAACGAGACTGGAACAGAAGGGAGAACCGATAGAGGTACCCAAAGTACTCTCCGCCACACACCGTCAGGTGGCTTGCGGAGTATGGGTGTAGATGTAGATGTAGATGCCTGATGCAAACTAACTCGAAACCGCACCATATACACTTGTGTATCCTATCGCCGGATACTGTTGTGCTGTTTGGAGCAGAAGTAGATGAGGATCGTGAAGGGAACTGCTAAAACCACATCAGTAGTCGCCAATAGTGCCCATAAATCTCCGACGTCAACAAGTAATAATACAGGCGTAGACGAACCTCCAAAGATCTAGAGACTTATCATTTGATGAAACTGTTGTATCACATAGTGAAACCAACCCGCTGGCGCAATGAAGTTGACAACGGAACTGCAAGTTTCTGTCTGGCGCCAAAAGCGTTTGTGTGGGATCTGATATACCCAATGGTGTGTGACCGCTGAACACCTCCAAGGGCTCTGCCACCATAATCTAGGACGGCTGGCGGCAGCCACTCAGCCGACTTGCCCTTACAGATTCATCACTACACAACCATCGTCTGTGCTTAATACAGAGAGCCTCATCCTAGTTGCTACTCTATGAACTGTGCTCTAATTCTTGCTGCATCATTTGTAGTGAGTCTTGTAACATAGCAACTGCGTTATGTAGTACTGTATGAATATACCAACTCTATTTTGCAATTTTATTTAAAGGCTTCAGCAGAAATGTTAATAATAATAAGAACGTAAGGGTCTCACCCAAAATTTAAATCAAAGTAACTCACGCCATCCATAAGGTGACGTGAATTAATATATTTTTGTTATTAATCAAAGTAAATGTAAATGAGATTGTGCAGAAGGCAGTGGTCAGTAATACGTCGAACGATCGGTATAGAAGGCTCTGTGTCATCTCGAGCAAGGCGCTCTGGTTGACGTGGCCGGATGTAGATGGCAGTGCCAGTTGCTCGGGAAAATAGTAGGTCTAGAGCCTTCTAGAACAATTTCATCGTAGTGATACCGTTCCGGTATCAGAAAGAGAGTGCGATTGTGAATGATGAGGGAAACCCTCTGCAGGACTTCGATGGCGATATTGTGAGGTATCGGCGTCGAGAGAAAATAGGCCCACTTGTTTTTCACCCTTTGGGTTAAGAAACTATATTTTAAATGTAATCTAAAGCACGTAATTGAAGACAGGGCTTAAGAGAACGATTTCCTGTCTTACATGCTATTTCCTTTCATTAGTTTATAAAATGAATAAAGACGTGATTACTCGTCGGCGCGGAGGTACAAATAAAGTGGAGGGGTGGGCTCGTTTCGGCGTTGGCGCTTTCGCTCTAGAAAGTCGCTCTGGATCCTTCAAAATGGACAGACACGTATCTGACCGTTCTGATGAAACGCTAACTTTATTAGGTCAGTAAGTACTTTTACAGTACAAATGGCTTTCCAGGCACTTCTCCCAGTGTCTCGAACAGTAGTTGAGTAGCGACAGGTTATGCCGCAAATCAATACGGCAGCGCCGACCGTAGTGGCCGAGCTGTTCTTGACGCTTCAGTCTGGAACCGCGCGACCGCTACGGTCGCAGGTTCGAATCCTGCCTCGGGCATGGATGTGTGTGATGTCCTTAGGTTAGTTAGGTTTAGGTAGTTCTAAGTTATAGGGGACTGATGACCTCAGAAGTGCTCAGAAGTGCTCAGAGCCATTTGAACCAATACGGCAGTAAAACGTACATGAAGCACTGATTTTAATTCTGTGATACGAAGTCTCATTGTAACAGCGATTAACCTTAGAACAACGTTAGAACTGACTACTGCAATCAAGACGTAGTCTCATGGTCGTGGGTAAGTGATTTCTTGCACGGCTCGCCGCTGGTGTGAATTTCCAATAGCTCTTCAAGGTTTTACTGTACGCAAGATGATCAACACCGAAAATGCAGGATGCATGGCACATGCTCCCGATATATAAATTTTTTTGCTGTAATATATGTAAATATTTGTAATTTAAATACTTTCTTTGAATAACTAAGGCCATTGCTTCACTGTATGTGTAAATTTAGGTAGAAATCTGCTGACATGTCATTGTATTTATTTGTATCTTACTGTGAAACTTATAAGCTCTGGGAATAAGCCAAAGGAATTGTTATTTGCATCGACTAGGAAAGATAATATCAGTGCCTGTGCGTTGTAAAATCTCTGGGTAGGGAGTTGGGCAGTGCGCACGGAGAGAGAGAGAGAGAGAGAGAGAGAGACGGGTTCCAGCGCTTTTAGTGTGCGGAAGTGTGGTTTTAACGCTCTCGCAGTAGAGAGTACCACTTGCAGCGGCATCATGTACGCGCGCCGGCCAGATGTCTAGTAGCAGGAGTACGGACAGTGGACGGGCGGAAGTGGCTGTATTAATTACGATTTCCCGTTCCTGTAATAGCCGTGCCTCCATACAATGCTACCGTCTTCAACAATAGCTGCAATTCCAGCAACACAGTTTCGTCGTTGGCTCCAAGTTTCGTCGTATGTACAGCACCGAAGTAAGACTGTTCATTGGTAGCAAGTATTAATGGCTAACCCAGCAGCACAGCTGAATGTCATTTGATTGATAAGATTTATTTAAATAATAATCAGTTAAAGTCCGGGCGATTGTGTCCTCATTGCCCCCAGACCTTGTTACCAACTAGGGTCCTTGTTCCTTTTTTTTTCTATATGCTGAGTGTCATAAGAAACAAATTGAATAGTTTCAGTCAGTTTATTAATGAATAATTTCACTTTTAAGAATTTTTGTCTGAGTCTACTTTCAATTAACTGTTGTACAACAGAGGCTTCAGTATATGACTAAAGTAAAACAGTTTCATTTTTCAAGTCTGAGAATCAATCACTGGAAAATATCCAAATCTAAAGGAATGCACTAATTAAGAGTACGGATGTTTTATTTGTTTTACATATAGCTTGGAGGACATGGCTCCTTGGTTTGGTATGTATTCTAGTATTTAATTCTGTTCAAGTCAGTAAAAAAGGCTCAGATGTTCAGACAATAATATGAAATCCAGTTTGCAAACTAAGTAACTGTCAAATAAAAAGTGCTTGCTTTTTTCCTAAATTTCTTTGATGACGTTATGTTGAGGTCACTGAAAGTCATTGTTCACGTAACGAAGTTCAATACTAACATACAGTTTAAGTGCATATTTTCAAAACATTACTCGATTCCCTTTTTCGGAATTTAATGCCAAACATAACGTAAGAGTGACTTCTCAGTTTTCTTTATCATTACATACTCACTTAAAATTAGTGACAAAATAAAAAAAAAAAGTAACAACCTCAAGTTGCCACGTCAGTGTTTAATAATACATGTCTTCTCTTTCCCATCATCTTGTACAGGAATTTGGATGGCCGTTAATTATTTTCTTTTCGTTCATTAGTGTAACATCTGGATTTATGACCATGGTACCCCTTGTCTGTCCAGTGTTGTTCATGAGTGAGTGCACAAAATAACATTCTTTTTTTTTTCAAATTATAGCCCTGTTCGGTTTAATTCCTCTCAGGGACTGGGTGTTGTGTTGTGTTGTCCTCATCATCATGAGTTCATGCCCATCGACGCGCAAGTCGCCGAAGTGGCGTCCAATCGAAAGACTTGCACCTGGCGAACGGCCTACCAGACGGGAGGCTCTAGTCACACGACATTTTTTTACTGTGAAGATACATCATGAACATAAATGGGAGATGGCTCATCTTAGGGCGCGTAAGAGAAGACGTTAGCCTGATACTCTGTCATTTGTGAGCTTTCAGATTAACGACTTGTGCCAAACAGTACTGTAATAGCAATCCCTTGCAGTTTTTCTGTATTAAACAATACTACACATTGATCTTGCCAAAAGCCGAGAAGCGATTCTTCTTGGTGTTTTAGCTCTCTGGGGGACTCTGGGATGCTCTCTGGGGCACTCTGGGATGCTCTCTGACTTTGGGATGGTCTCTTCCTCAGTCTTATCTCTAGGGCTCTTTTTGATTCTGTTAGTTCTCTGACTTATTCAAATGGTTTAGCTTTTGTTCTTATCTATTTGTTTTCATTTATTGTTTATTATATAGTTGCGAAGCATCCTTATCTATCTCGTGAGATTTTTTTTTTAAAGTCTGTATCTAATTTTACCTTAAATTCTTATCTTTTAGATCTCTAAATTAATTATTTATTAATTATAATATATTTGTGGGTTGCAGGGGTTCCGACCCCTGGGGAGGTGGGTGGGTGTATGTGCATGGCTGTGTTGACTTAGCTGCTACAGCTATATACAGCGCCAGTACCTACGCAGTTCGCCTGGCTGCCGCTAGAGCTCGGAGGATCGCGCTATAGTTTTAACAAAGCGCGATCCGCAGTTAAAAATACCGGATGTGGGCGCCATGTTGGATTATCAGCGCGCGACTTCCTGCCGCGCCCATTTAGCTGCAGGACTATCTCTAAGTGCCAAACATCTTCGAGAAATAGAAAGGTCGTGATTTGTGGTGTATACGACACGCAACAAACGTTAGGCGGACGTTGGCCAGCTGCGCGCTCGGTTTAATACAATCAATGGGTGTTGTGTTGTGTTGTCCTCATCATCATGAGTTCATGCCCATCGACGCGCAAGTCGCCGAAGTGGCGTCCAATCGAAAGACTTGCACCTGGCGAACGGCCTACCAGACGGGAGGCTCTAGTCACACGACATTTTTTTACTGTGAAGATACATCATGAACATAAATGGGAGATGGCTCATCTTAGGGCGCGTAAGAGAAGACGTTAGCCTGATACTCTGTCATTTGTGAGCTTTCAGATTAACGACTTGTGCCAAACAGTACTGTAATAGCAATCCCTGCCGCTTGGGTTCTGAGGCCATCCTTGGTTCCTTCCGGCGGCTGGCTGATTTGGTGAAGACAACCAGCATCGCACGCGGAGTGCAAGCTGAGCTTAATATCTGCAGCATAGTGCCCAGAGTCGATCGCGGTCCTCTGGTTTGGAGCCGTGTGGAGGGTCTAAACCAGAGGCTCAGACGACTCTGCGACTATAATGGTTGCAAATTCATCGACCTCCGTTATTGTGTGGAGAACTGTAGGGCCCCCCTAGACAGGTCAGGCGTGCACTACACACCGGAAGCAGCTACTAGGGTAGCAGAGTACGTGTGGCGTGCACACGGGGGTTTTTTAGGTTAGAGGGACCCCCCCTTGGGCGAAACGATAAAATACCTGACGGCTTACCAGAGAGGGCATTATCATCGTTGATAAAGAATGTCCGTCCTCGGAGACCAAAAACAGGAAAAGTTAACGTAATATTGGTAAACTGCAGGAGTATCCAAGGCAAGGTTCCTGAATTAGTATCTCTTATTGAAGGAAATAGTGCGCATATAGTATTAGGAACGGAAAGTTGGTTAAAACCGGAAGTGAACAGTAACGAAATCCTAGACACAGAATGGAATATATACCACAAGGATAGGATAAACGCCAATGGTGGAGGAGTATTTATAGCAGTAAAGAATTCAATAATATCCAGTGAAGTTATTAGCGAATGCGAATGTGAAATAATCTGGGTTAAGTTAAGTGTCAAAGGTGGGTCAGATATGATAGTCGGATGCTTCTATAGACCACCTGCATCAGCAACCGTAGTAGTTGAGCGCCTCAGAGAGAACCTGCAGAACGTCGTGAAGAAGTTTCGTGATCATACTATTGTAATAGGGGGAGACTTCAATCTACCAGGTATAGAATGGGATAGTCACACAATCAGAACTGGAGCCAGGGACAGAGACTCTTGTGACATTATCCTGACTGCCTTGTCCGAGAATTACTTCGAGCAGATAGTTAGAGAACCAACTCGTGAAGCTAACGTTTTAGACCTCATAGCAACAAATAGACCGGAACTTTTCGACTCCGTGAATGTAGAAGAGGGTATCAGTGATCATAAGTCAGTGGTTGCATCAATGACTACAAGTGTAATAAGAAATGCCAAGAAAGGAAGGAAAATATATTTGCTTAACAAGAGTGATAGGGCACAAATCGCAGAATATCTGAGTGACCACCATCAAACGTTCATTTCTGAGGAAGAGGATGTGGAACAAAAATGGAAAAAATTCAGAAACATCGTCCAGTACGCCTTAGATAAGTTCGTACCGACTAAGGTCCAAAGCGAGGGGAAAGATCCACCGTGGTATAACAATCATGTACGAAAGGTACTACGGAAACAAAGAAAGTTTCATCATAGGTTTAAGAGTAGTCGAATCATAGCTGATAAGGAAAAGCTGAACGAAGCGAAAAAGAGCGTAAAGAGAGCAATGAGAGAAGCATTCAACGAATTCGAACATAAAACATTGGCAAACAATCTAAACAAGAACCCTAAAAAGTTTTGGTCATATGTAAAATCGGTAAGCGGATCTAAATCCCCTATTCAGTCACTCGTTGACCACGATGGCACCGAAACAGAGGACGACCGAAGAAAGGCAGAAATACTGAATTCAGTGTTCCGAAACTGTTTCACTGCGGAAAATCGTAACACGGTCCCTGACTTCAGCCGTCGCACGGACGCCAAAATGGAAAATATTGAAATAAACGATATCGGAATTGAAAAACAACTGCTATCACTTAGTAGCGGAAAAGCATCCGGACCAGACGAGATACCCTTAAGATTCTACAGTGATTATGCTAAAGAACTTGCCCCCTTTCTATCAGCAATTTATCGTAGATCGCTGGAAGAACGTAAAGTACCTAGCGACTGGAAGAAAGCGCAGGTCGTTCCCATTTTCAAGAAGGGTCATAAATCAGATGCGAATAATTATAGGCCTATTTCGCTTACGTCAATCTGTTGTAGAATAATGGAACATGTTTTGTGTTCTCGTATTATGACGTTCTTAGATAATACAAATCTCCTTCATCATAACCAACATGGATTCCGCAAACAGAGATCATGTGAAACTCAGCTCGCCCTATTTGCCCAAGAAATTCACAGTGCCGTAGACACTGGCGAGCAGATTGATGCCGTATTCCTGGACTTCAGGAAGGCATTTGATACGGTTCCGCACTTACGTTTAGTGAAAAAAATACGAGCTTACGGAATATCGGACCAGGTTTGTGATTGGATTCAGGATTTCCTAGAAGAAAGAACACAACATGTCATTCTTAACGGTTCAAAATCTGCAGATGTAGAGGTAATTTCGGGAGTACCGCAGGGAAGCGTGATAGGACCTTTATTGTTTACAATATACATAAATGACTTAGTTGACAACATCGGTAGCTCCGTGAGGCTATTTGCAGATGACACGGTTGTCTACAAGAAAGTAGCAACATCAGAAGACTCGTACGTACTCCAGGAGGACCTGCAGAGGATTAATGCATGGTGCGAAAGCTGGCAGCTTTCCCTAAACGTAGATAAATGTAATATAATGCGCATACATAGGGGCAGAAATCCATTCCAGTACGATTATGCCATAGGTGGTAAATCATTGGAAGCGGTAACGACCGTAAAATACTTAGGAGTTACTATCCGGAGCGATTTGAAGTGGAATGATCACATAAAACAAATAGTGGGAAAAGCAGGCGCCAGGTTCAGATTCATAGGAAGAATTCTAAGAAAATGTGACTCATCGACGAAAGAAGTAGCTTACAAAACGCTTGTTCGTCCGATTCTTGAGTATTGCTCATCAGTATGGGACCCTTACCAGGTTGGATTAATAGAAGAGATAGACATGATCCAGCGAAAAGCAGCGCGATTCGTCATGGGGACATTTAGTCAGCGCGAGAGCGTTACGGAGATGCTGAACAAGCTCCAGTGGCGGACACTTCAAGAAAGGCGTTACGCAATACGGAGAGGTTTATTATCGAAATTACGAGAGAGCACATTCCGGGAAGAGATGGGCAACATATTACTACCGCCCACATATATCGCGCGTAATGATCACAACGAAAAGATCCGAGAAATTAGAGCAAATACGGAGACTTACAAGCAGTCGTTCTTTCCACGCACAATTCGTGAATGGAACAGGGAAGGGGGGATCAGATAGTGGTACAATAAGTACCCTCCGCCACACACCGTAAGGTGGCTCGCGGAGTATAGATGTAGATGTAGATGTAGAATGTGGCACCAAGGCTCTCAAGTGACTAACCACTGTCACCGATACCCCAAAAATAGTATGCAAGTCATATTGTATCACATTCCACCATTCGGTTTAGTCATAATAGTAGTCAAGTGGAATAAATCTCAAGGTAATAAACTACTCCACTGACCCTGGTAACTTCCAACGTGATGCGACCGGCCGTGAAATGGAAAATTTTCCAATATGGGGCCAAAGCACAGGAAAAATTTCCGGTGGTGACATTTTAGATGTAACGCTGAATGTACCTGGCAGCGAAAGAAATTAAATAAAATCGGTTAGAGGAATGGCTGAGGCTGTTCTAAAATTGTACGTTAGCCACAAGGCAATTAGTAAATATTAAGAATTTGAAGACATTATCGGAGTTCCACAGTGCGAGCCATTTTATGAAATCATATCCTATTGAAAGTAAAGCACGGAGCAGAAAACGAGCTGAGTAAAAGACATCGCGCACCCTATAAGGCGACTCGAGCAGAAGCCTTATTGGGAGAGCTGCCGAAGGCAATAGCAGGTGGCGGAACTCACTCGTCGCAGCGAAAGGCGTGGGAAGGGGGGGGGGGGGGGGTGCTCCGCAAGTCCATTGCTCATCGCCACTGGCCTAGATGAGGCTTGGGCACCAGAACAGACGTCTCACACAGCACGGCGGGCAACGCGCGTCAACAACGCCCCGAAATCAGCCATTCCGTCGCAGCGCAGTGGACCGCCTCATGACCAAGTTAAGTGATAGAAAACTATTCTGTTTAGTCAAAACAATATTCATCATGAACGAGCAAATGACGGAGCAAGCAGACAAGGATGGGTACTCATCTGTTGATAAGTTAGGTGAACCCTCCAATAGTTTTAAAGCTCTTAAAATTAAATAAGAGCCACTAGATGATAGTACTGATGACATGGCAAATGATACGATGCCAAGTGTAGAGGAAGTGGAGTCTAGCATTAAAATTAAGAAGGGAGTAGAGGAATTGACTCTCGATGATTAAGGTAATTTTTCGGCTGAGACTACTCGAATTCTGGAAAATTCAGACCCTCAAAATGCTTCAGAGCAGATACTTGCTGGAGAGGGAAATAACCAACTTCTCTCAGTACTAAGTGCCTTAAGCGCTCAGATAAATATGTTAAATGTAAATGTAGGATCAGTAAATGCAAATGAGGAATCTGTAAAGTCTGAGGTAAAAAGCGAGCTGAGAAAGGTATAAATTAAACTTACTGGGGAAATGGTTCAAATTGAGAAAGGAATTGGATGTTCGTTTTATTGAGCATTCTAAGCAAATGAGAAAGGAATGGGAAACAAAACTTTCGGAAAGTTAACGTTTGTTGAGAACGATTGCAAACAATTAATTACGGAATCTACATCTGCAGTAGTGACTCAGTTTAAAGAGCACAAGAAAGAATGCGATGACTTTCAGCAAGTGATCCTTGCTGAACAGGTAGAACATGAGCAAACCGTGGACGAAAAATTAGCAACTGTGCGAACTGAAGTGAGCAAAGAAAATGTAGAGATGGTTAAAGGTACGGTCTCTGAGATGAATCGCGTAATTAGTATGGACGTGATAACAGGCAATACGTTCAGTCCACCCAAATTGTTCATAATGAAGTAGTTGATAAACAAATATTTAATCTGGCAGAGGAAACGAGTAAATTATCATGTAAAATTAATCATTGTCCAACCTCTGGATCTGCAGATGCAGCTTTAATTAAGTGAAGGAAGTTTGATTATTTTGTTCTAAACGGTAAAATGCATCCAAGAGTATTTATTCAATGTTTTGACAAGGTTTTGCCTACCGTATGGGAAGCGGAGGAACAAATTGCTTTTATATTAGGATATTTAAAAGAATATGCTGTAATATGGGCAAATGACATCGCAGAACGGCAAAAGAATTTCAGGATAGATTTTTGAAGAAATACTCGTCTAAACAAATACAAGAAGATTTGATGAGGGATTTTCTATGTGGAGAGCCATATCAGTCACAGTACGGTTTGTTAACAGATTTCTGTGAACATTGGTGGGCAAAATTAAAATGAATTGAAACAGGCCTGGATGTAAGTCAATCAGTAGTAATCTAGAACGCGTGTTACATACGTTGTACAGAATACGATGCTACCAGCACCGCTAGATGCGTACGTGAATTATTATCGCTATCGTAGTAGAGTAGGGCGATTACAGGCGCAGAACAACAGGCAGCGAGACAGTCAACTGCCGAGGGAAAAACACCGGCAAGTAAACACGATGCGCACGCAACCAAGGCGCACGCACAGTGGCAAGGGGCGGCGCGGGAAACAGCACGCGCGGAATCGAAATTTCGACAACAATAACACACACGTGGGTCAGTTAAACTAAGTGGGGTCTCAGTGCGGGATCGACTAGAGACAGTACAAGTATCTGAGCTCATACGAAGTCACACACAGCCCGAGAGGGAACCTGAAATGCTGCGTGTTTCTGAGTCGGGGGCTGGGGGAGGCGCAGCGGTCGAACCCAGGATACCCGAGCCAAGCCATTACGTGCTGGAGGCGGGGGCGGCGCTTCTGTCCCTCAACCTAATCCACTTGCCGCGCATTCAGATGAACTCACCTCCGCTCAGCATTTAAAAGATAATGAAAGTTTGCACGTAAGTAAAGTGATTAATTTAATGGGGAAACATTTCGGACAGCATTTTTGACGTTTCCGAGTTGTTGAAAGAACCATTGACTGAAGACATGTTTGACATAGAATCAAGGGATGACACATTGGGTACACGTAATTTCAGCCATGAGGTATGGAGTTTGTGGTCTCCTGATAGTGAAGAGCAATTACAAGAAGACTTAAAAGAGGTAAGCGGTGTTAATAATAGTGTGATCGATGAACAGGATATTGAAGCTAATTGAATGCTTTTTAATAATGATGAAGAGGTTAGAGGATTTATTTTTGAAAGAAACGCCAGCGAGGAGTCTGAGCTTGTCTCCGAGACGATTATTAGTGACGAGGAACTTCGTAATTTGGACACACAGAAGGGATGGCGTCAAGCACAAAACCTGTACAACTCATCGCTTCACGATAGGTTGACCGATTTTCGGCGTTGTTTATCTTATTGTTACCAGGACTCAAGGAATTCTTCCAATTTAAACAGAAGGGATATAATTAATGATCTTGTGGGGGAAGATGTTGAAAATGAGAACGTGATGAATTATGTGAATCCCTTATTACTGCCCAATTAGTAGATTTCACGGCAGATATTCTCGTAGATAGTGACTCAGAAGTGTGAACTATGTCCAGAGAATTCTATGAAGCAATCCCAAAGAAAAAATGTCTTTCAGTTTCGCCAGTTATGTGTGTAAAAATTGTACGTGTAACAGGGAAACTTTCCAGAGCCGTTAAACATGATGCTGAATGGAAAAATATTAGAACGTAATTTCTTAATTATTGAAAATTTTACCATAAAACTTTTGGTAGGGGTAGATTTTTTAAATGAATTTAAATCTTCAGTGGACTTTGAAGGCAAGGGATTGAAGCTGTGTGTGCAAGGACTAGATTTTGTAGTGCCATTTAAAACCAAATCGAATGTGAAAGGGACAACTCGGGTCTTTTCGTTATTGATCGACCCCAGGATGATAATCGACCAAAAGAAATAATCATTTATATTGTACACATGGAACTTGAACAAAAGGGTACTTTGGAAATAATGGAGGATCAGGTAGCTAAATTGAAGTTTTGTCTAGTAGCCAGGAAGAAGACATAAAACAAGTGTCAGTGGAATTCCAGGAGGTATTTTTGGAGGCTCCAGGACAGGTGTAAACTAACTATAAATTAGGTGTAAACTAACTACAAAATCTCATGAGCAGTATGCTGCCAAGGGATATGCTGTACCATATTCAAAGAGGGAAGCTGTGAAAAAGGACATGGACAGGATGTTGTCCTGAGGTGATGTTGAGCAAGCTAGGGGTGAATACATTAACCCAGAAGGAACTGTTCCAAAACGTGACGGGAGCATACGTTTGGTGTTGGACGTGAGAAGGCTCAATGATATAGTAGCAAGGTTAATTGGTCAAGTAGATCAGTTGCTTCACAAAATTTCATGGTGCTAAATTTCTTTCAGCTCCAGATGTTACATGTAGGTATTGGAATATAAAGTTGGTCCCGGAATCGAGAAAATACTAAGCGTTTTTCTATGATGGTATTTGTTACTAATTTTGTGTCGTGCTGTTTGGTATGAACATTGCAGTGAGTGCATTCGTTAGAGCCATGAAACTTGTATTTGTTCCTGAGCTAATGGAAAGGTTGGCTGTGTATGTAGATAACATTGTTCTGGCCCTCGTGAAGAGCATTGTTAATTAGTAATGAAAGTATTGATTCCAATGTTGAGAGAGAAAATAAAAAAGAAGGCTCAACAGCGGAAGACGACATGATGCAAAAGTGAAGACTACTATACTTAAGGAAGGAAATTTGGTTTCGGTAAAAACCAAGAAAGATGAAAGGGGATCACAAGTGAAATTAAGAAGTTTCTCCTGGTGTATCATGGTCCATTTGTGGTGCTATCAATTCCTCATGAGAATGCTTATAGGTTAATGTATCGAAAATTCAGGAAAATATTTGGTATCAGAAACATTGTGGAATTGAAGAAGAATATCCTGTGCAGTGAGAACTAAATACGTAGGAGATTGATCTTTCTCTGACGATCTGGCATTCGTGCGTCTCCAGCTGTCGAATGGTTTTCTTCGTCCTACACGACCATTCGTCTCACACTCTTCTCCACATCCCCATGATCCATAGAAATTCTTGCAGCTTGACAAACTGTATGTAGACCCAAGGAGAATTAAGACATACTTTCAGGATAAGTTTTTTTAACTATATATGAACAAGGGGAATGAGAGTAATGAGTGTTGGCAAAAGTAAGTGGTAGTAACATCTGATAAAAGAGTAAAGAGCTGCACTGACGTGTGTGAACATTGCATGATTATTCTTTGAGAACGAGAGTAAAGTGTATGAAAAAAACATGAATTTATGATAAGAGCTAAGGTAAGTGACCAGACGTGATGAGGTGGTAAGGCTGAAAGATAAATAGCTATTAACAACAGATGAAAGTAAATGGAAGTGTTTAATAAAGTTGCAATACAAATGAAGTAAAATGCAGATATGCAAAGGTAATAATGGCTTGTTCAGGGAGCTTCATAATAATAATGCTGCAGAGGAATTAAATCATCGATGAAATATGAAGTGATAAGAGGCCGGGACAGGAAGTGACCGCCTGATATAATTAAGAATTTTAATTAGGAATTTTGCAGCAAAAAACGTGATGGGAGCGCCTTGTTATTAATTGTTATGGAACATTAGGGACTTCTGCCAAAGCACAAGTAGGAGTCAGTCTGGAAGAAAGCACAGTTTGTCATTAGGTATCCACTGAACAAATTACTGAAAACCAATGTTATTTAAATGACACATTATGAGTACACAAAAGACAAGTTTAGTAAAGCCATTGTGAGAGAAATAATGTAAGCCCTTAACAACAAGTTTACTTGAATGTTAAATGGAAATCTTGGTCATAGTAAAGTAAAGGATTCTAACTTTAGAAGAACACACATTTGTGGCAGAACTGTGTGATTCAAAGATTGGAACACATGCAATTGAGATTGAAACAACCGCATTCATGACAAAGGTATTCCTGACAAAGGTCAGAGGAGAATTAAAAATTTGGTTATGTGAAACAAACAGAGAGTCATTTGTGAAAATTATTAAGTAGGAGAAAAGTAAATTGGAAATTTTTGGTAAGTTCCTATGGGACCAAACTCCTGAGGTCATCGGTCCATAGGCTTACACACTACTTAATCTAATTTACACTGACTTACGCTAAGGACAACACACACACCCATGCCCACAGGAGGACTTGAACTTCCGACTTGGGCAGACATATGAACTGTGGCAAGGTACCCTAGACGAGGCAGATACCTCGAATGGCACGTCAGAAGTGTCCAATGGAATTTGGTAAAGTTGAAATAGGATTTAATAGATATTTGTGAAAGTTATTGAGATCAGGAAAATATTTGTGTAAGGTATGAAGTTCGTAAGGTTGATGGAGCATTTATGTAAAATCTGATTTAAAGTTGATTAGTGTTAAGGCCCTAGGTCAAAGGATTGCAGAGATGGACAAATTCCTCCCTCAGTAGTAATTAAGTACAAAAAAGGACTGCAGCGATGTAAAAATTCCATTCTTGGTAGGAAATATTTAGCTATTAAGTATAAGGAACCAAGAGAGTGCTACAGACCCATGTGTTAGTTATGAGTTTCTGAGGTATAAATTTTGAAAATTGTCTGCTTGCCACCAAATAAATCGAAAAGTCAGTAAACTTCAGAACCTTTTGACAATTGAAGAAGTTTAGAAGAAACAACCAAATGAGATGGAGCTAAGAGTGCATACATGATTGTGAACTAACATTGAAAAATATAGATAATTAAAACAAAAAAGGCTCTGAAATGAAAAAAGCATTGTTATCTAAAGCTCATCAGAAACATTGGCTTGAAATAGATGTAAGATTTGAAATGTATGACTACGTAGAATTAAGGTTTTTATTACTGCACAGGAAGCAAGATTTACGATTTTATTGATAATTATAATTTCTGGTAAAATATGTTTAAATGATTTCCTTATTCAAAGGTAATGGTAATTAATTATGATTTATTGAAAAATACGTGTGTTTTTCGGAAAAGTGGCCAAACTGGTTCACGAGATGTAAAATTTTTTCCAAGTGATTCATATGTAGATTATATTTCTTAAAAGTGGCCAAAGAGGTCCCCGAGTCGAATTTTCAGTAATATCTACGAATTTTGAAATAACAAATGATATTTTATATTTTATGTTTAACAATTTTATGTAAGATGGAGAAGAAGTGACCGCAGGGTACATTTAATATTTTATAAAATCAGTTTTAAAATAATATCAGTCAGTGAGATATGATGTGATTGTCGGAAAGTGATAAATTCAGGTAATTGATTTAACTGAAATAGTAGGGAATAATTTCGAATTTATGATGTTTCTTTATATAGTTGCAGATCTTCAAATTTATTGGTTATTGCATTAAATGATTAGAATCATTTAATACAATGGAGGTGAGGCGTAACATAGCAGCATCATTATGATGTAGTGTATCAATATACCCACTCTGTTTTGTAATTTTATTTAAAGACTTCAACAGTAATTTTAATAATAATAAGAACGTAAGGGATTCACTCAAATGTAAACCAAAGTAATTCACGCCACCCACAAGGTGATGTGAATCAATATATTTTCGTTATTAATGAAAGTAAATGTAAATGAGAGTATGCAGAAGGCAGTGGGCAGTCGTACGTCGAACCATCGGTATAGAAGGCTCTGAGCCATCTCGAGCAAGGCGACCAAATGTAGATGGGAGTGCCAGTTGTGCAGGAAAATGATAGGTTTCTAATACCTTCGAGTACAATTTAAGCATGGTAATACCATTCCGGTATCAGAAGGAGCGTGGGATTGTGAATGATGAGGGGAACCCTCTGCAGAACTTCGATGGCGATATTGTGAGATATCGGCGTCGAGAGAAAATAGTCCCACTTGTTTTTAACCCTTCGGGTTAAGAAAATATATTTTAAATGTAATCTAAAGCACTTAATTTAGGACAGGGCTTAAGAGAACGATTTGCTGTCTTACATGCTACTTCCTTTCATTAGTTTATAAAATGAATAAAGACGTGATTACTGGGCGGCAAAGAGGTACAAATAAAGTGGAGGGGTGGGCCAGTTTCGGCGTTGGCGCTTTCGCTCTAGAGAGTCACTCTGCGTCCTTCAAAATGGAACACGTATCTGACCGTTCCGATGAAACGCTAACTTTAGTTTGGTCAGTAAGTACTTTTACAGTACAAATGGCTTTCCAGGCACTGCTCCAAGTGTCTCGAAGAGTAGCTGAGTAGCGACAGGTTATGCCGCAGTTTAATACGGCAGTAAAAGCGTACGTGAGACATTGATTTTAATTCTGTAATACGAAGTGATGGACTTTAGAACAACGTTAGAACTGCTTACTGCAATCAAGACGCAGTCTCACCGTCTTGGGTAAGTGATTTCTTGCGTGTGTCGGCGCTGGTGTGAATTTCCAATAACTCTTCAAGGTTTTTCTGTACGCAAGATAGCCGTAGATTCGAGTGCAGTTAAAATAATCTAAATTCATTGTGTAATGTGATAACGCTCAGGCGAGCGAGTGTTTGTAGTTCCATCAGTAGAAGTCGCGCGTGGCACTGCCAAATTGATTGTTTAACTCTGAGTGAAACCGGTATCGAAATGTATATACGTAAAGAGATGACAGATTGTTCCCGAAGGGGTTAACGTATACTGCATTGTTCTGGAGGATAGAGCCTGATTCACTGCGAAGATAAATTATGAACACACATGGGAGATGTGTTATCTTAAGGCGCGTAAGGAAGACTTTAGCCTGATACTCTGTCATTTGTGAGCTTTCGGTTTAACTACAGGTGCCAAACAATACTGTTATAGCGATCCCTTGCAGTTGTAAGATGTGCTTTAGTGGAGGACACGGCGGCTCTGAATTATATTTTATTTATCACGTTTGGTCCGTGTTTCTACACTCCTGGAAATTGAAATAAGAACACCGTGAATTCATTGTCCCAGGAAGGGGAAACTTTATTGACACATTCCTGGGGTCAGATACATCACATGATCACACTGACAGAACCACAGACACATAGACACAGGCAACAGAGCATGCACAATGTCGGCACTAGTACAGTGTATATCCACCTTTCGCAGCAATGCAGGCTGCTATTCTCCCATGGAGACGATCGTAGAGATGCTGGATGTAGTCCTGTGGAACGGCTTGCCATGCCATTTCCACCTGGCGCCTCAGTTGGACCAGCGTTCGTGCTGGACGTGCAGACAGCGTGAGACGACGCTTCATCCAGTCCCAAACATGCTCAATGGGGGACAGATCCGGAGATCTTGCTGGCCAGGGTAGTTGACTTACACCTTCTAGAGCACGTTGGGTGGCACGGGATACATGCGGACGTGCATTGTCCTGTTGGAACAGCAAGTTCCCTTGCCGGTCTAGGAATGGTAGAACGATGGGTTCGATGACGGTTTGGATGTACCGTGCACTATTCAGTGTCCCCTCGACGATCACCAGTGGTGTGCAGCCAGTGTAGGAGATCGCTCCCCACACCATGATGCCGGGTGTTGGCCCTGTGTGCCTCGGTCGTATGCAGTCCTGATTGTGGCGCTCACCTGCACGGCGCCAAACACGCATACGACCATCATTGGCACCAAGGCAGAAGCGACTCTCATCGCTGAAGACGACACGTCTCCATTCGTCCCTCCATTCACGCCTGTCGCGACACCACTGGAGGCGGGCTGCACGATGTTGGGGCGTGAGCGGAAGACGGCCTAACGGTGTGCGGGACCGTAGCCCAGCTTCATGGAGACGGTTGCGAATGGTCCTCGCCGATACCCCAGGAGCAACAGTGTCCCTAATTTGCTGGGAAGTGGCGGTGCGGTCCCCTACGGCACTGCGTAGGATCCTACGGTCTTGGCGTGCATCCGTGCGTCGCTGCGGTCCGGTCCCAGGTCGACGGGCACGTGTACCTTCCGCCGACCACTGGCGACAACATCGATGTACTGTGGAGACCTCACGCCCCACGTGTTGAGCAATTCGGCAGTACGTCCACCCGGCCTCCCGCATGCCCACTATACGCCCTCGCTCAAAGTCCGTCAACTGCACATACGGTTCACGTCCACGCTGTCGCGGCATGCTACCAGTGTTAAAGACTGCGATGGAGCTCCGTATGCCACGGCAAACTGGCTGACACTGACGGCGGCGGTGCACAAATGCTGCGCAGCTAGCGCCATTCGACGGCCAACACCGCGGTTCCTGGTGTGTCCGCTGTGCCGTGCGTGTGATCATTGCTTGTACAGCCCTCTCGCAGTGTCCGGAGCAAGTATGGTGGGTCTGACACACCGGTGTCAATGTGTTCTTTTTTCCATTTCCAGGAGTGTATTTGCTGCCACACCCTTTTACATTACAATATAACTTGGTTGACTTGTTGCTTCCCAGATTGCGTACAGTGAGTTTCATCAAGAGGTGCTATGAATAAAACTTATGCTTGACATAAAAAGTGTGGAGAAATACTTAGATTCAAATCCAGAGCTTTCGTACCATATGTAGGAAACCTATCGTCGAAAGAAGGACAGATCTTCACCTGGCATAAAATGAAAGTGATTTTTTTCTCCACCGAAGGCAGCAGCACTTATGGGTTCCATCAAAGATTATGACGCTCCACAAGTATGCGGTTTACAAAATCTCTTGCGGGTATGGGCTTTCGTAAATCGAAGACACGACTCGTACAAGCCATGAAAGACTCACAGAAGACCGTAAGTACACCTGCCTCTTACAGCCTCTACGCTGTATGAAAATGTAAAAATTCTGTCGTTGACTTCATATTTTTGGGTCTATGTGGTGGGAGAAGCAGATTAAATTAGTCTGACAAAGAGACAATAGTGTCGGCTTGGACAAATCATGAAATCCGGCACTTTCGTTAATAAATTTGCAAAAAGCCGCCACAGTGCAGCTCATTATGATACATCGACTTCCCAGCGCGGATCGACCACATAGTCTAGATTCAATTCACGCATACATCTTTGCCGCCGATCAACGTGTCTGGCGTCTGTGTATCCGTGCCCGCATGCGCAGTAGTGAGATTAGATTGGATTGTTTGGGAGAGGAGACCAGACAGCGAGGTCATCGGTCTCATCGGATTAGGGAAGGTCGGGGAAGGAAGCTGGCCGTGCCCTTTCAAAGGAACCATCTCGGCATTTGCCTGGAGCGATTTAGGGAAATCACAGAAAGCCTAAATCAGGATGGCCGGACGCGGGATTGAACCGTCGTCCTCCCGAATGCGAGTCCAGTGTGCTAGCCACTGCGGCACCTCGCTCGGTGCAGTAGTGGGATCCGCAGGCTTAAAATGACGGAGCGAGTGTTGTAGCGTCAGTTTTTCTGCTCAAACTGAAGATGGCCAGAAGGTGTACGCCCGAAATATTAAATGAAGAAATGTACTGCATCAGTCATTAAGCAGCGAAAGCATGAAAATGAACATCGTAGCACTAATCCACTCCAAATGCAGAAAATGAATATACCACCCCATACTCCATTTCATTAATGAGTGGTGCCATTTTGTTTTGTCCCAGCTAGGGACGTGCTACCGGTTTCAGTGTGTATCAGGACTGGAGATACGTACAGGGTCACAATTATTGAACTATATGAAAAAAAAACGTAAATTAGTTACAAACTACGGTGTGCACACTCTTTATTCCACTTGTAAATGTCACTACAAGTATTGTGATTTAGGTTATGTCATATTCGATAGGCTTGCGATGATGTGGCGCAGCGGTTAGCGGAGTTCTGCATCACCCGCTGATGTGTCGGAACATCGATGCTGTCGATGGCCTCTTGAAAGGCTGTTTTCAGCTCAGCACTGGTTTCGCGGTTATTACTGTACAACTTGTCTTTTATACCTTCACCACGAAAAGGAGTCGTATGTGTTTATATGAGGGGAATATGGCGGCCAATCGAGGCCCATGCCAGTAACCTTTGGGTACCCGTGTGCGAGAGTGCGCTCGCCAAAGTGCTCCTCCATGACATCAAAGGCTCTCCTGTTTCGATGGGGTCGAGGTCAGTCTTGCATTAACCACATCTTGTCGAAATCAGGGTCAAATTTGGATAATAGAGATGAAATCATCTTCCAAAACCTTCAAGTACCGTTCGGTACTCAGCGTGCCATCAAGGAATATTGTACCGATTATTTAGTGACTGAACATTGCGTACCAGACTGTCACCCGTTGATGCTGAAGAGACTTCCCCCAGATGCGCCAGTTTTGTTATTGACGAACCCATCCAAATAAAAGTGGGCTTCCTCGCTAAACCAAACCATGCATTGCATACTACTTCCCATCATGCCCCACAGGAAACCGTGCAGTTTGAAAGCCCTAACACAAACCGTTCAGAAGTTATGACGATTTTATTTCATATAGTTCAGTAATTGTCACGCTGTACGTCCAAATAAAAAAAAATTCTTAATTCTTTGACGTCATAAGTAAAACTTTATGATTATTCTAAGTAGAGTATCACTAATGCCATTACTGTTATTAAAATTGTATTATAAATTAATATCACGTTACAGTTTTATTAGAAGATATCTGCATTGCCGTTACCGCTTTTACGTAGAATTACCCACCCTTCTTTTGAAAGACATGTGACAGCACACACCGAAATGGACGCGCATGAAGATCAAAGGAACTGCTGCAAGAAAAAAAGAGGGTTCGTGCTCGAATCTCTTACGTCAAAGGGAATACGTATATGAAGCGAAATTCTCAGTTTTACCTTTGGCAAGCTCCACAAAACCCTCTTTATTCTCAACCTATGCTCGGTGCGGGAAAGAAAGGGGATTTAATTTACAAAAATCTGCAATCACTTGCGATAATGGACTTCGTCATTAAATATTCAACTAAGCCTGACTATGTAACTACAGGTCTTCCTGCGAAACATTCGTTCTGTAGCCAGATGCAAGGTAACACATGCCATAAGAAAGAATGCACCAGTCATGGGTCATAGTATCAGTAGGAAAGTTCTGGAGCCAGTCACATTGCCTAATTATTGAGAGGTACTTGAAGTAACAAATACAATGACACATTATCTCGACATTGGTTAGGCTAATAGAAGGATTAAATAAAATTTAAAATTAGTGCCTTCAAAAATCTAACAGAACCTGATCTACGTTACCGCTCCTGTGCTAGGCAATAAACGACATGTTCATGTGTGTGTGAATTCCTAAGAGACCAGACTGCTAAGGTCATCGGTAGCTAAACATACGCACTACTTAAACTAACTTATGCTAAGACCAACACACACACACCCATGCCCGAAGGAGGACTCGAACCTCCGGCGGAAGGGGCCGCGCAATCCGTGACGTGGCGCGTAAGACCGCGCGACCACCGCGCAGCAACGCGACATGAAAACATTGAAATGTCTCGAACAGAACACAGTGACATCCTCCATATCAGTCAATGTGCATTCTGAAAAAGCTGATCATGCAACACCAAACTTGCGCTGTTCTCACATAACATCCTGAAAGACGTGGACGGAGACAATCAAGTATGTATTATCTCATACCTCTTGACTTCCAAGAAACATTTGATCTGGTAGCAGAAGAACGTTTATTACCAAAAGTACGATTACGGGAGTACCAAACAAAATTTGGGACAGCACTGACGATTTCTTGGTAGGGAGGAAATAGCATGTAGACACTTAGACAAAAGTAAAATTTACTGCAGATGTGCCCAAGGAAGTGCATTACGACCTATGTAGGTCATGTTGTATACTACACAAAGATATAAAAGGCGTGGGATGGTGATTTGCACGTACACAGATGGCAGTAGCATTCTGTGTGCAGGATGTAAAAGGGCGGTGTATTGGCGGACCTGTTATTTGTACTCATGTAATTCATATAAAAAGGTTTCGACATGATAATGGCTGCACGAAGGGAATTAACAGAGTCTGAAATTGGAATAGTCGTTGGAGCTAGACGTGTGCAACATGCCATTTTGGAAATCGTTAGGGAATTCAGTATTCCGCGACCTACAGTGTCAACAGTGTGCTGAGAATACCACATTCCAGGCATCACCTCTCGCCATGGAAAACACAGTGGCCGACTGCCTTCACTTAACGACCGAGAGCAGAGGTGTTTGCTTAGAGTCGTCAGTGCTAACAGACAAGCAACACTGTGTGAAATTACCGCAAAAATCGATGTGAGACGTACGACGAACTCATTTGTTAAGAGAGTGTGGTGAAATTTGGTATTAATGGGCTATGGCAACAGACAGTCGACACGAATGACTTTGCTAACAGCACAACATCGCTTGCAGCGCATCTCCTGGTGTAGTGACCATATCGGTTGGACCCTAGACGACTGGAAAACCGTGGTCTGGTTAGGTGAGTCCTGATTTCAGTTGGTAAGAGTTGATAGGGTTCGAGTGTAGCGCAGACCCCACGAAGCTTTAGACCAAAGGTGTCAACAAGGTAGTGGCTCCTTAATGTTGCGCGTTATGTTTACATGGAATGCACTGGGTCCTCTGGTCCAACTGAACCGACGATATCCTGGGAATTGTTATGTTCGGTTACTTAGAGACTCTTTGTAGCCAGTTATCGAAATCATTTTTAATGGATGACAACACGCCAAGTCAATGGGTCACAGTTGTTCGCCATTGAAGAACATTCTGGACAATTCGAGCGAATGATTTGGCCTCCCATATCAGCTGACATGAATCCTCTCATGCATTTATCGTGCATAATCGAGAGGTCAGTTTGTGCACAGAATCCTACTCTGGCAACACTTTCGCAGTTATGGATCGCTGTAGAGGCAGCAGGCTGAATATTTCTGCAGTGAACTTCCAACGGTTTGTTTAGCTCACGCCACATCGATTTGCTGCCCTACACCATCAAAAGGAGGTCTGACATTTCATGAGGAGGTCTCCCATGTCTTTCGTCAGCTCACTGAATTCGGCTAACGCACTGGCCTGTCCATTTCCCCGACTTAAATCCCATAGTGCACCTGTTGGATGCGTCTTAGAGATGTACTGCACCACGTCCACATACAGCAACGACCACCCAGCGGTCGTCAACTGGAATGGAACGTCCTACCACATGGACTCAACAATTTTGTGGTCAGAATGGGAGTATGTTGCAGAGAAGGAATTGCAGTCCGTGGTGGTCACACACCCTAGTAGTAGTAGTAGTAGTAGTAGTAGTAGTAGTAGCTTTATTCATCTGTAGAGCTCTTTTTACAATGATATAAGTTTATACCAGTTTAAAATAAGCTAATTCGTGTACACATACATTACAGACATCTAGTTAGAGACAATCATTAGATTTAGTCCTGGTATACAATACTTTTTTCAAATAACTTTTTAAATAATGTAATGCCACACTGTTCAATCATATCTAACTATCTGTCACTCCACACACTATACACACATCGTTTCGTAACACTTCACTCACTACACACACCAACACACACACACACACACACTGGTGATCTCTGGACCTTTTTCTGTACCACACCTTCCCCTTTGATATTCTGAATAAACCGAGTCAGCGTCTCTCTATAATGAGTGAGCTGTTGAACTCAGAAAGACGAAGAGGTGTTAGTATTGTGCTGTGCATAACTGTTGGGCAAGTATTTTTAGAAAAGAAAGACGAAAGGAAAAAAAACACAGTGGGAAGGTGTTATGTGGAATGGTGGATGTTTTAGAACCATATTATAATTTATTTGCCTAATTTTTTTTACCAAACCCCTACTCTCATTTATCTAATTAATCCTTCAATGTATTAAATGTATTGTATAACAGGTACTTTCTGGCTGCCTCTTTAAATAAGTGTATTTTTGCAATTTCTTTTATCTCTTTTTGTAATTTATTGTGCAGTTTTATTCCTTGGTAGAAAATGCTGTTTTGATTTTTGCGTTTATATTTTCTTGGTAAATGTAAGTTGAGTCTAGCTCTTGTTCCATGGTTATGGACAGAGCTGTTTGACCAGTAATTACCAATGTTATTTTTGAAGTGTACAACTCATTGGTAAATGTATTCAAATGAAGCAAGCCGGCCGGAGTGGCCATGTGGTTCTGGGCGCTACAGTCTGGAACTGCGTGACCGCTACGGTCGCAGGTTCAAATCCTGCTTTGGGCATGGATGTGTGTGATGTCCTTAGGTTAGTTAGGTTTAAGTAGTTCTAAGTTCTAGGGGACTTATGACCTCAGCAGTTGAGTCCCATAGTGCTCAGAGCCATTTGAACCATTTGAACCATTTTCACATGGAGCAGTTAGAGTCCCTACTGTTTTGAACAGATCTTTACAATGGGCTCCACTACTATTTTTGGTTATTATTCTTATGGCCCTCTTCTGGAGTTTGAAAATTGTGTTCATATTTTGTGCATTTGTTCCCCAAAAAAGAGTGCCATAGGTAAGAACTGAGTGTACATATGAATAGTATGAAACTAAAAGACATTGCATGTTACACACTGATGATAGGATTCTAAGGGCGCAACATGCCTATCACATTCTGTTTGCAAATGCCTTTGTGTGTTCACATCACTTCAACTGAGAATCGATATTCATTCCTAGAAATTTTGCATTTGTTACACAGTCTATAGAGGTGCCATCTACAGTGAAGTTAGCATTGTCATTCTTCCTCTTCAAACTGAAATTCATGGCATTAGTTTTCTTTACGTTGAAAGTCACTTTACTCCTTATTGACCAATCATAAACTTCCTTGAGAGATTCATTTGCTTTCTCTGCAAGAAGTTCGCTTGTTTTCTCAGTGACTGTAGTATTGCTGTCATCAGCAAAGAGAATTTTTTCAGCATGAGTAACTGGGAAAGTCATTGATGTTTATCAGGAATGGTATTGGTCCTAATATGCTACCTTGCGGAACCCCTATATGAATGTACTTTGGTTCTGCTAAGTGTTTTACTAAATGTGTACATCTGTTTGAAGTATGTGTTATCTCTATCTACTCTTTGTACCCTATCTGCTAGGTATGATCGAAACCAGTCATTAGCTACCCCTTTTATTCCTAATGGTTCTAATTTATTTAATGGAATCTTGTGGTCGACTGTATCAAAGGCATTAGAAAGATCCAAAAACAAGCCTGTGACATGCTCATCTTTATCAAGAGCATCAAGTACAACTTTTGTGAATTCATCTATGGCTGACTCCGTATTTTTGCCACTTCAGAAACCAAACTGTGATTCGCTTGAAAGACTGTATTTATTCAAAAGCGCTCCATCTTAAGGCCACAAGTGGCCCATCGGGACCATCTGACGGCCTTGTCATAGCTGAGGATGCGGATAGGAGGGGCGTGTGGTCAGCACACCTTTCTCACAGTCGTTATGGTGGTTTTCTTTGACCGGAGCCGCTACCATTTGGTCGCGTAGCTCCTCAATTGGCATCACGAGGCTGAGTACATTCCGAAAAATGCCAGCAGTGCATGGCGGACGATGGTCACATATCCAAGTGGCGGCCACGCCCGACAGCTGTTAACTTCGGTGATCTGATGGGAACCAGTGTATCCACTGTGGCAGGGCCGTTGCTATATTTATTTAGGTAATTCATTAATCAGTCTTCTATAATTGCTTCTACTATTTTTGAGAATGGTGACTGCAGGGAAATAGGCCAGTAATTTTCTATATCTTCTGCATTACCTTTCTTAAGCAAAGTTACATCTCTTGCCTGTTTTAACTGATCTGGAAATGTCCCTGATGTGAAGGATTCATTTACTATATTTGTTAAGGGGCCTTGTATAATCTCTATGCATTGTTCCAGTACACACAATGGTACTTCATTTAAGCCTACTGACTTTTTATTTTCAAGTTTTTGAGCAGTTTTCTTGATTTCATTTTCTGTGGTTGGAAGTAACATCATTGTAGCCCGCCCAGTTAGCTGTGCGCCCTAACACACGGCTTTCCAGAATGGAAAGGAGCGTTTGGTCCCCGGCACGAATCCTCCCAGGGGACTTGTGTCGAGGTATGGTGAGCCGGCCAGTCTGTGGACGGTATTCCATCTGCCTCGGCGAATGCAGGCTGGTTCCCCTTATTCCGCCTCAGCTACACTATGTTGGCGATTGCTGTGCAAACAAGTTCTCCAAGTACTCGTACACCACCATTACTCTACCACGCAAACATAGGTGTTACACTCATCTGGTGTGAGACGTTCCCTAGGGGGTCCACCATGGGCCGAACCGCACAATAACCCTGAAAGAGTGGTTCAGTGTGGGGCGGTGGAGGGGGGGAATGGCCTGTCGTAGTCACGTTGTTGTTGTGGACTGCTGTGGCTGCGGTGGGCATGGAGCCTCTCCATCGTTTCTAGGGCCCTGGTTAACTTACAACACAATATAATATAACATTGTTGTATTTAGTGCAATATTATTTGCAGGTGTTATATTTGTTTTGGGGAATTTTTGCTGTAAATTATCTGCAATACTTGAAAAATGCTCGTTTACGTAGTTTTCTAAGTATTGTGGATCATTTATTACATGATCCCCCTCCATTAGCAGTATGTTATTCTGCGTTTGTTTGCCTCTCCCAGTTTCCTTTTTTGTAACATCCCAGACTGCCTTGTTTTTATTCTCTGTATTATATATTATTTTGTCATTAAATTACTTTTTTGCAGCAATCAGCACCTTCCTATAGATCTTTTTGTAGCTAAGATAGAAGTTTAAGAATTCTGGTTCATTGCGCCTCTTTTTCGTGGAACTGAGGTATTTAAGTGTTTGGGAGGACTTCTTAATACCTGCTGTTATCCATCCGTTTTTGTGAGATGTTCTTACAGACATGCATACCTTTGGAAATGCCTTTTCAAAGGTCAATTTAAATAATGTGGACAATTTCATGTTCACATAAGTTTCCTTATACACTTCATCCCAGCTTTGTTTTGATAGTTCTTCTGAAAAATCTTTTATTTGGAATTCTGATGGATGTCGTTTGTAGGCTTGTAGTTAGGGGATGATTCGATGCCTGATTTTACTGTTGTTATTTGACAGAGATGGCCTGATAGTCCGAGATCTTTTACAGCTACATCACATTCTTCCCTGTCCATATTTGTGGGCACATGGTCAATTACTGATGGAGTCATTGTAGTACCCCTTGTTGCACTATTGACCAATATGGACATGCCAAAACTTTGAAGGATGTTTATGAAGGTGTTGCTGGATTCATTTATGATATTAGTGTTGATGTTAATGTCCGCACACAGAATTATGTTAACCTCTGTACTTGAGACTTTATCCAGAACTTCCATTAATTTATTGAAGAAAGTGACCACATTGCCACTGGGAGATCCATACAATCACAAAATGATTAATTTCTTGGTGATATCAAGCCCTGTTAATTCAATAGCTGATATTTCAAATTGTTAGTCTTCACTTAGTATACTGAGGTCATTTCTTGATTTCATCTGTGTTCCTTTTCTTATATAAGTGCTTAATCCTCCACCCCTTGAAGCAGTTCTGCAGTAAGAATTTGCCCTTTCATAGAATGATAATACTACATGTTGGATTTCTGTCTCTACACCAGTGCTCAGTGACACAAACTACTGTACAGTTCAAAGATTGGATCTCAACTTCTAATACTTGTATTTAATTTTTTATTGATTGCATGTTTTGATGGAAGATTGTTAAGTCTGTAAAATGCCTCATGTTACTCTTCCCAATGGTTTGTTTTTCTTTGTGTGACATTTGAAGTGTTAAAATTTGTCTTGTGAATGATTGTTTCAGTATTTTTTAAACTGCTGGATATACTCTTTAGGCAGGGGAACCTGTTGTCTGGACTCATCCTAAAAAAGACCAACTTTTCCTACCCATGAGGACAGATATTCGACCATGTGTGGCCCGAGATCCACCCCCTATACTTTCATGAATCAGCTGTACCAATCTTCCTTTCCCAGTCCTGCTTAGGTGTAGGCCATGCCTAGTGGAACCCCATCTGTTGATAGTCCCGATGGGCACCAGAGAAACATGATCGAGTTGGCTGTCCTCAGAGCCATCCCAAACCCCACATTGATTCGCCTCACAGCTCCATCAAGGTGTGGTCGATAATGACGCCAGAATAGCTCAACAAAATGTACATTGGTGCCATGAGTCAAGGAAGCTATTTTGTCCAGGTCACCACCCATGTCATATGTCCCATCCCTGTCCAAACTGTTTCCTGCCCCACCCACTATCACTGCATGATCCTCTTTTGTAAATTCCTTACATAAAGACCCTAAGTCCGCTATCACATGACTTAGCCCTGCATTTGGCTTGAAGATACTGGTGGGCTGGTTGCTGCCCTTAAACTTTCCCGTAACTGAGTGCCTACATCGCGCCCATGGCTACTACCTAGCAGCAGCACTTTCAAATGGTTCTGAGCACTATGCGACTTAACTTCTAAGGTCATCAGTCGCCTAGAACTTAGAACTAATTAAACCTAACTAACCTAAGGACATCACACACATCCATGCCCGAGGCAGGATTCGAACCTGCGACCGTTGCGGTCGCTCGGCTCCACACTGTAGCGCCCAGAACCGCACGGCCACTCCGGCCGGCAGCAGCACTTTCTTCTTTCTAACACTGTGTACATTCCTAGGCTTCTTGGGGTCGTTTTAAGTGTGCTGTACATTTACTGCTCGTTCTTGTACCTCAGGCTCATCTCCACTTAACTCTGACAGTGGTAGATACCTGTTTTTGGTGTTAATGATAAAACTGTCAGATCGCGTTCTCTTTCTTCCTATCCAACTACAATCTGCCTGTTCCCAAGCACCCTTCTTCCTCCTACCTCCCCTGATCCTTATCAGTTCCTTACTTGCTTCTTCCAATTGTGCCTGAAGGGCACATATTTTCCTTTCCTGTTCCCCAATCAAAATGTTCCTGCTACATTCTCTGCAGGCCCAGGAGAGAGCATCTTCTGTTCATCCAACATTCTCCCCACTGTATCCCCCCTAGTGAAAATATTTCCTACGAGATTGGCTACAAATCCCTCTACCCACTACCCTATAGCAGCTCCCACATTTCTCTCTCATTGTCAGTTTCGGAAGAATAATTACGTTTAAAGAATGTTTTAACTTCGTCAAGGACGCGAGATTGGCTGTGCGTAGACAAAAAACGACACATGTGCGGTTGTTGTTGTTGTTTTTGTACCAATTTAGAGACACAATGACAGAGTGAATTAGTAATTACATTGCTTTTAGAGAATTTACGTTATCAAGCGTGTTTGGTCAGGTTTTTAAACGTTTATAATCCTATTAACAACCATATCCTGCGTTCTATAATGTCCAGGGGGCCTTCACAAGTAGCGGGGACTTCAGAGTAATTATTGTCTTTAAATACAAGTGACATTTCTCCTGGTGTCATTATGAGTTTCCTGCCCCACCCACTATCACTACATGATCCTCTTTTGTAAATTCCTTACATAAAGACCCTAAGTCCGCTTTCACATGACTTAGCCCTGCATTTGGCTTGAAGATACAGGTGGGCTGGTACGCTGACCTTAAACTTCCCTGCAACTTCATTTAGGAGCTACAAGATGCCATCAACGATTTGAAAAACAATAAGGCCGCTGTCCTCGACTATCTGAGATCTGAGCAAATTAAACATTTTGGACCGGCAGTACAAGCATGGATCCTAGAGCTAATGGTTTTGGGGAAGGAGACCAGACAGCGTGGTCATCGGTCTCATCGGATTAGGGAAGGATGGGGAAGGAAGTCGGCCGTGCCCTTCCAGGGAACCATCCCGGCATTTGCCTGGAGTGATTTAGGGAAATCATGGAAAACCTAAATCAGGATGGCCGGACGCGGGATTGAACCGTCGTCCTCCCGAATGCGAGTCCAGTGTCTAACCACTGCGCCACCTCGCTCGGTAGAGCTAATGAATAACTGTATTACAACAATGAAAATTCCTAAACTGTGGAGGAAAGTTCGGGTTATTGCGTTACTAAAACCAGGGAAAGACCCAGCTGAAGCTAAAAATTTCCGGCCTGTCTCACTGCTTTGTCATTTATTTAAAGTGCTGGAGCGAATGATCCTCAAACGCATGTCTGATTATGTGGACAAAGCCCTCATTAACGAACAAGCTGGATTTCGACCAGGAAAATCATGCTGTGGCCAAATCCTTAATCTCACACAGTACATCGAAGACGGCTGTCAGAGAGGAGAAGTAACTGGGGTCGCATTCCTGGATCTCAGTGCTGCATATGACGCAGATAACTATAAGTTGCTTACCCAGAAAGTGTATAATGTCACTAAGGACTACACCCTTTCTATGTTCGTGCAATGCATGCTACAGAACAGACACTACTATGTAACCTTACAATCTAAAAACAGCCGATGGAGGACACAGAAAAATGGACTTGCACTGGGTAGTGTCTTGGCTCCAATATTATTTAACATCTATACCAATGATCTTCCCATCAGCCACTAGACACGAATGTTCATATATGCTGATGATGCAGCAGTGGCCACACAGGATAAAACCTTTGAACAAGTGGAGGAGAATCTCACAGGAGCCTTAACAGAACTTGCTACCTATTACGACGGCAATAATCTCAAACCAAACCCTAGTGAATCTCAAGTATCCGCGGAACAAACAAGCCAAACGGAAACTCCGAGTCATGTGGCAAGGGGAAGAGCTGAAACATACAAACAGCCCAAAATACCTGGGAGTAACATTGGACAGAGCACTTACTTTTAAGCAGCACTGTCACAACACTAAAAAAAGGTCTGTGCCAGGAACAACATACTGCGGAAGCTAACAGGTTCATCGTGGTGAGCTCAACCACATGTTTTGCGCACCACGGGTCTGGCGCTAAGTATCTCAGCAGCGGAATATGCGGCGCCAGTTTGGAGGAACTCTGCTCACACTAAGCAAGTTGACGTCGCCGTAAACGAAACTGTACGTATTGCCACAGGATGCCTCAAACCATCTCCCACAGACATCATTTATCGCATCATAGGCATAGCACCACCCACTATCCGCAGACAAGTAGCCACTGAGATCGAAAGATCAAAACAAAAGAATGATCCTCGACACCCGATGCATATGCACCGAAAACAACGTGTCCGGCTGAAATCCCGCAGGAGTTTCATTGAAACTACTGAAGAGCTCACCACCAAGCCCGTCGCAAGGCGGCTATCTCTCTGGGAAGAAATGGTGAAACACTCCACAATGGAACTACTTGAGGAGGGATCTGCAGGATTTCAACTACCTTTTACAACTTGGAGGTCATTAAACTGGCTGCGCACTGGAGTAACTGGGTGCAAATCAAACCTATTTAAATGGGGTTACAGTGATAGCGATAGGTGTGAATGTGGAGCAATACAGGACTTGGACCACTTACTGATTTGCCCAGATATGTCTATAACATGCACTAAAGGTGATATTTTGAAAGTCAATGACAAAGCAAACTACGTTGCTAATTACTGGGAAGGGAAGATATAATTGGTGCATCCGGATACGGAAGAAGAAGAATTACGAGTTTCTTTCAGCTACCTTCTGTACTATGCTGCAGCAATTGTTTTTACGTATGGTCCATGTTTCAACGAGTTACGTTAATTGGTAGTGACATCCTGCTAAAGTTACTTTTGTTGTCCTTAAGTTTTGCACATCAGTGCACATCTTGATGGAAACAAAAACGGAGTATTTATTTGTATCTGTGTGATACCTCTGTATCATTGATAGTCATTTTTTTCCTGACAAAGACAATGGTGGATATTACCACAGACGTATATTACTAGACCGGCAAAGATGCATCTCTTACTGAAGTCTGACATTTGGTGAGGTAAGATGGCGGCGTCAGCGAGTTTGTGTATGGTTCAATACGATTTTCTGAAACCAGACGACGTTGTAGCATTTACGAGGTGGTCTAATCAAATTCTGTAGTTGAGCAAATATTTGCGTACTAGCTGACGTTAACACATACGTTGTGGAATCGTGTTATGAGAAGAACATCAGGTTACACATACACACGTTTAAGGCAGACCGCGGTTTCCATATGAACACTCAAATTAATAATGACACTTGTTGTTGTTGTTGTTGTGGTCTTCAGTCCTGAGACTGGTTTGATGCAGCTCTCCATGCTACTCTATCCTGTGCAAGCTTTTTCATCTCCCAGTACCTACTGCAACCTACATCCTTCTGAATCTGCTTAGTGTATTCATCTCGTGGTCTCCCTCTACGATTTTTACCCTCCACGCTGCTCTCCAATACTAAATTGGTGATCCCTTGATGCCTCAGAACATGCCCTACCAACCGATCCCTTCTTCTGGTCAAGTTGTGCCACAAACTTCTCTTCTCCCCAATCCTATTCAATACTTCCTCATTAGTTATGTGATCTACCCACCTAATCTTCAGCATTCTTCTGTAGCACCACATTTCGAAAGCTTCTATTCTCTTCTTGTCTAAACTATTTATCGTCCATGTTTCACTTCCATACATGGCTACACTCCATACGAATACTTTCAGAAATGACTTCCTGACACTTAAATCAATACTGGATGTTAACAAATTTCTCTTCTTCAGAAACGCTTTCCTTGCCATTGCCAGTCTACATTTTATATCCGCTCTACTTCGACCATCATCAGTTATTTTGCTCCCCAAATAGCAAAACTCCTTTACTACTTTAAGTGCCTCATTTCCTAATCTAATTCCCTCAGCATCACCCGACTTAATTAGACTACATTCCATTATCCTTGTTTTGCTTTTGTTAATGTTCATCTTATATCCTCCTTTCAAGACACTGTCCATTCCATTCAACTGCTCTTCCAAGTCCTTTGCTGTCTCTGACAGAATTACAATGTCATCGGCGAACCTCAAAGTTTTTATTTCTTCTCCATGAATTTTAATACCTACTCCGAATTTTTCTTTTGTTTCCTTTACTGCTTGCTCAATATACAGATTGAACAACATCGGGGAGAGGCTACAACCCTGTCTTACTCCCTTCCCAACCACTGCTTCCCTTTCATGTCCCTCGACTCTTATAACTGCCATCTGGTTTCTGTACAAATTGTAAATAGCCTTTCGCTCCCTGTATTTTACCCCTGCCACCTTTAGAATTTGAAAGAGAGTATCCCAGTCAACATTGTCAAAAGCTTTCTCTAAGTCTACAAATGCTAGAAACGTAGGTTTGCCTTTCCTTAATCTTTCTTCTAAGATAAGTCGTAAGGTCAGTATTGCCTCACGTGTTCCAGTGTTTCTACGGAATCCAAACTGATCTTCCCCGAGGTTGGCTTCTACTAGTTTTTCCATTCGTCTGTAAAGAATTCGTGTTAGTATTTTGCAGCTGTGACTTATTAAGCTGATAGTTCGGTAATTTTCACATCTGTCAACACCTGCTTTCTTTGGGATTGGAATTATTATATTCTTCTTGAAGTCTGAGGGTATTTCGCCTGTTTCATACATCTTGCTCACCAGATGGTAGAGTTTTGTCAGGACTGGCTCTCCCACGGCCGTCAGTAGTTCCAATGGAATATTGTCTACTCCGGGGGCCTTGTTTCGACTCAGGTCTTTCAGTGCTCTGTCAAACTCTCCACGCAGTATCGTATCTCCCATTTCATCTTCATCTACATCCTCTTCCATTTCCATAATATTGTCCTCAAGTACATCGCCCTTGTATAGACCCTCTATATACTCCTTCCACCTTTCTGCTTTCCCTTCTTTGCTTAGCACTGGGTTTCCATCTGAGCTCTTGATATTCATACAAGTCGTTCTCTTATCTCCAAAGGTCTCTTTAATTTTCCTGTAGGCGGTATCTATCTTACCCCTAGTGAGATAGGCCTCTACATCCTTACATTTGTCCTCTAGCCATCCCTGATTAGCCATTTTGCACTTCCTGTCGATCTCATTTTTGAGACGTTTGTATTCCTTTTTGCCTGTTTCACTTACTGCATTTTTATATTTTCTCCTTTCATCAATTAAATTCAATATTTCTTCTGTTACCCAAGGATTTCTACTAGCCCTCGTCTTTTTACCTACTTGATCCTCTGCTGCCTTCACTACTTCATCCCTCAAAGCTACCCATTCTTCTTCTACTGTATTTATTTCCCCCATTCCTGTCAATTGCTCCCTTATGCTCTCCCTGAATCTCTGTACAACCTCTGGTTCTTTTAGTTTATCCAGGTCCCATCTCCTTAAATTCCCACCTTTTTGCAGTTTCTTCAGTTTTAATCTACAGGTCATAACCAATAGATTGTGGTCAGAGTCCACATCTGCCCCTGGAAATGTCTTACAATTTAAAACCTGGTTCCTAAATCTCTGTCTTACCATTATATAATCTATCTGATACCTTTTAGTATCTCCAGGGTTCTTCCATGTATACAACCTTCTTTCATGATTCTTAAACCAAGTGTTAGTTATGATTATGTTGTGCTCTGTGCAAAATTCTACCAGGCGGCTTCCTCTTTCATTTCTGTCCCCCAATCCATATTCACCTACTATGTTTCCTTCTCTCCCTTTTCCTACACTCGAATTCCAGTCACCCATGACTATTAAATTTTCGTCTCCCTTCACAATCTGAATAATTTCTTTTATTTCATCATACATTTCTTCAATTTCTTCGTCATCTGCAGAGCTAGTTGGCATATAAACTTGTACTACTGTAGTAGGTGTGGGCTTCGTATCTATCTTGGCCACAATAATGCGTTCACTATGCTGTTTGTAGTAGCTTACCCGCATTCCTATTTTCCTATTCATTATTAAACCTACTCCTGCATTCCCCCTATTTGATTTTGTGTTTATAACCCTGTAGTCACCTGACCAGAAGTCTTGTTCCTCCTGCCACCGAACTTCACTAATTCCCACTATATCTAACTTCAACCTATCCATTTCCCTTTTTAAATTTTCTAACCTACCTGCCCGATTAAGGGATCTGACATTCCACGCTCCGATCCGTAGAACACCAGTTTTCTTTCTCCTGATAACGACATCCTCTTGAGTAGTCCCCGCCCGGAGATCCGAATGGGGGACTATTTTACCTCCGGAATATTTTACCGAAGAGGACGCCATCATCATGTAATCATACAGTAAAGCTGCATGCCCTCGGGAAAAATTACGGCTGTAGTTTCCCCTTGCTTTCAGCCGTTCGCAGTACCAGCACAGCAAGGCCGTTTTGGTTATTGTTACAAGGCCAGATCAGTCAGTCATCCAGACTGTTGCCCTTGCAACTACTGAAAAGGCTGCTGCCCCTCTTCAGGAACCACACGTTTGTCTGGCCTCTCAACAGATACCCCTCCGTTGTGGTTGCACCTACGGTACGGCTATCTGTATCGCTGAGGCACGCAAGCCTCCCCACCAACGGCAAGGTCCATGGTTCATGGGGGGGTGACACTTGTTATCAATGACAAATTGCACGTTCTACTTATATGAGCACTTTCATAACGAGTATATTACTCGAAGAAACGCCAAAGTTGATCAAAACTGGTTGAAAGCTCAGCATTTAGCTACATGTGTTAATACTAGATTTATGAAACCCCCTAAAATGTACATAAAGCATTTAATCAGCGCCGGTATTTCAACTAAGACAAACTTTAATGTAATTGATGTGAATTTTCATGTTTTGGCGGCGCAAAGACTGTTCCAGCCGCACATCCGAAATTTAATGTAATTATTTATAATTACATACAACACAAAAGCAAAAATACGTAACACATTTCTAGTTATTCTTGCATTGTGACATGTTCCTTTCCTTGTATCTTCCGTCTTCTGCACGAGAAATTACAACCAAACACGACTCCTGTATTAACCATTTTCTCAAAACTCTAAAGGTAACGTAGTTATATCAGTACATCCCCGTTTCTTACTACTGTTTTATCAGTAAATAAACAGCTGATTACATGTAGTTTGCGTTCACCGCCATATTTATATACTAAAGTGATGGCATCAGCAACATTAATGTACTGTGTACGGTATTTCCAGTCTAGTAATATATGTCTGTGGCTATTATAAAGACAAAATCACCGATAACATCCAGTAGTTCTTCTTGTGTTCTACTTTTGTCCTATCTGTTGTCGCATTAATTAATTTTCATTTAACTATACAATATTCGTAAAACAGTATCGATTATGGTGTAATAAACATCACGTCTTCGAAACGTTGAGAACGTCACGAAGTTGTGGCAATTAAACGGATAGCTACTCACTTCATTAACGACTGCTGTATGTAGTACGTACATTAAAATGTGAGGAACTTTTTTACGAGAATTAGTGTTCGGCAACCGTATACTAAGTCAGCGCTACTTCGGCAGTACACAGAGCCTTTCCAGCTTCAGAGGCTAGCGGCTATCTACGCAGCCTTAAGACAGACTTCTCATTAAAGGACCTCCTTTGCGGAAGTGGCTCCTTTGAAGGCTCTTTGTGGCCTTAGTGTCTGGAATTCTCCTCTGGAAGCTCATTAAGGCGACGTTCCGGAAAATCCGGAGCGCCAAACGCGCCACCAACCAAGGCAAAATCTGTGCCCAGTAATTACAGCTATGAAGGCGTTATTTTGGAAATCAGCGATACACTGAGACGGTTATCGAAAAAAACTTTCGGTTCTTCTCTGTTTCGTTGACAGGGTCGTAAGTTCATGAAATATTCCAATTGCAGATCCAACCTAACACGCTTATTAAAAAAAAGAGTCAAGTCTGTGAGGGAATCACAACTTAACACCGGCTACCGTAGAAGGGAAAAGTTGGAAAACGTAGAGAATGTATCAGAGTAACACATTTAGGATTTATTCATCTTGAAAGAGGTCTGGACAATTTTTATAAGGAACAAGTGTCGATTATCACGAAAGAAATGTACTTTTAATATGCGATACAGGAATTTTGTCCATTGACATGACAACTACGCTATGTGATCAAAAGTATCCGGACACTCCCAGAAACATACGTTTTTTATATTAGGTGCGTTGTGCTGCCACCTACTGCCAGGTACTACATATCAGCGACATAAGTAGTCATTAGACGTCGTGAGAGAGCAGAATGGGGCGCTCCGCGAAACACACGGACTTCGAACGTGGTCAGATGATTGGTGTCACTTGTGTCATACGTCTGTACGCGAGATGTCCACACTCCTAAACATCCCTAAGTCCACTGTTTCCGATGTGATAGTGAAGTGGAAAAGTGAAGGGACACGTACAGCACAAAAGCGTACAGATCGACCTCGTCTGTTGACTGACAGACTTCGCCGACAGTTGAAGAGCGTCGTAATATGTAATAGGCAGACATCTATCCAGACCATCACACAGGAATTCCATACTGCATCGGGATCCATTGCAAGAACTATGACAGTTAGGCGGGAGGTGAGAAAACTTCGAATTCATGGTCGAACGGGTGCTCATAAGCCACACATCACGCCAGTAAATGCCAAACGATGGCTCGCTTAGAGTAAGGAGTGTAAACATTGGACGATTGAACAGTGCAAAAACGTTCTGTGGAGTGACGAATCACGGTACACAATGTGGCGATCTGATGGTAGTGTGTGGGTACGGCGAATGCCCGGTGGACTTCATCTGCTAGCGTGTGTAGTGCCAACAGTAAAATTTGGAGGCGGTGGTGTTATGATGTGGTCGTGCTGCACCCCTTGTTGTTTTGCGTGGCACTATCACAGCGCAGGCCTACATTGAAGTTTTAAGCACCTTATTACTTCCCGCTGTTGAAGAGCAATTCGGGGACGGTGATTGCGTATTTCAACACGATCGAGCACTTGTTCATAATGCACGGCCTGTGGCCGATTGGTTACACGACAATAACGTCCCTCTAATGGACTGACCAGCACAGAGCCCTGACCTGAATCATACAGAACACCTTTGGGATGTTTAGGAACGCCGACTTCGAGCCAGGCCTCACCGACCGACATCGATAGCTCTCTTCAGTGCAGCACTCCGTGAAGAACGAGTTGCCTTTCCCCAAGAAACCTTCCAGCAACTGACTGAACGTACACCTGCGAGAGTGGAAGCTTTCATCAAGGCTAAGAGTGGGCCAACACCATATTGAATTCCAGTATTATCGATGGAGGACGCCACGAACTTGTAAGTCATTCTCAGCCAGGTGTCCGGATACTTTTGATCACATGGTGTATCAGAACGTAAACGTTAGTCGGAAATAGTCATAACACAAAAGGACACCTCTGTCACCTACGTAATTCAGAAATGGACACCTCTTTTTGATTTGGGTACTCATTTTGTTACTTATTTTGTCATAAGCAGTTTTCTTACGTTATTAGTATCACAGTCCAATCAGGAAATTATCTTCATCTACGAAAGGGTGTCTATCTTTTGAAAGAAATTTGTAAAAAGTGCGATTTGAAACCAAATTAAGAGAAAACTAAAATGTGTTAATGTGTTTTTGAAACGTTTCTTTAAGACCAAACAGTCAATAACAATCTGCGGAGAATTTTTGTTTATCTGTTAAAAAAAGTTCTGTGTTTTGGATCTTCCCTTTTGAAACCCACCCTAATACACATTTTTTCTATTTAATAGTGAAACCGGAAGAGCTTCGCAACTGCTAAATGTGTGTGGGAATTGGACGTACGTCCGAAATTCCTACCCTCCCTCTCTGCCAGTCTCCTCCTCCCCTCTCTCTCTTTCCATCCCCCGCCATCACCACCACCATCATCTCTCCGTCCATCTGCTCTTCCTTCCTCTCTCTGACATGGAGCCGGCCGCGGTGGTCTCGCGGTTCTAGGCGCGCAGTCCGGAGCCGCGCGACTGCTGCGGTCGCAGGTTCGAGTCCTGCCTCGGGCATGGATGTGTTTGGTGTCCTTAGGTTAGTTAGGTTTGAGCAGTTCTACGTTCTAGGGCACTGATGACCACAGCTGTTAAGTCCCATAGTGCTCAGAACCATTTGAACCATTTCTGACATGGAGTCTTGTTTATTGGTATTGCAGACGAAACCTTACTGGGAACTGAAGTCGCTTAAAATGGATAGGTTAATCTGTTGCGCTCATTGGTTTACGCGGCATGAGAAGGACCTGTCCAGTTGTTGAATCTGTGAGCGTAGTAGCTTCAATAACAGTATTTAGTATAGTTTTAGTCTGTGAATGGGTAGGAATACATAGTTTCGGACTATTCGGATTCCGTAGCAGTATCCTAAATACAAGCCAATGACCCATAAATACTAACATTCCTGTTTTCTGTTAAAACCGACTGCAAGAAAGAATTCAAAGCAGCACATCGCCATATACACAATATTTGTTTGGAATTTTATACATCGAGAAAAAACGAGAGAAACAGTTTGTCTAGTGGTCTAATTACCATATTTTCGTAGCAAAAACTGACTACGAGAATGAAAAAGAAACTGCACATTTTCACATTTTCTTCTCGCGGTCTGATTTTAACAGGAAACCAGTACATATGTACCTGTACATATATAAAAATGTTTATTAGAATATCGTATAACAATTCGAAGTAAACCGAGCTATATCTTTCTCGAGATTTTCTGCGAACAACATTTCAGCCAATCAAGGTAATTAGAGTACCGTGTAAAAATTATAGCATAAACCAGCCAAGAAGTTCACGAGATTTTTACGTATTACGCTGAAGCGCCAAAGAAACTGGTATAGGAATGTGTATCCAAATGTAGAGATATGTTAACAAGAAAAATACGGCTCTGCGGTCGCAGCGCCTATATAAGACAACTAGAGTCTGACACTCTAGTGAGACCGGTTACAGGTGCTACAATAGCAGGTTATATAGATTTTATTAAGTTTGGATGTGGTGCTATAGTCGGCTCACGAGCGATGGGGCACAGCATCTCCCAGGTAGCGATAAAGCAGAGATTTTCCCGTACGACCATAAGGCGAGTGTACGGTGAATATCAGGAATCCGGTAAAACACCAAACCTCCGACGTCGCTGCGGCCGAAAGAAGATCCTGCAAGAAGGGACCAATGACCACTGAAGAGAATCATTAAGCATGACAGAACTGCATTCCTTCCGCAATTTGCTGCAGATTTCAATGCTGGGCCATCATCAAGTATAAGCGTGCGAACCATTCAACAAAACATCATCGATATAGGCTTTCGGAGCCGAAGGCCCACACGTATACCTTTGATTCCTGCACGACACAAAGGTTTACGGCTCGCCGGGGCTCGTCAACACCCGAAATGGACTATTGATGACTGGAAACACGTTACCTGGTCGGAATAGTGTCGATTCAAATTCTATCGAGCGGAACGACGTGTAAGGTATGGAAACAACTTCGTAAATCCAGGGACCCTGCCTGTCATCAGGGGTCTGTTCCAGTTGGTGGAAGCTCTGTAATGATGCGGGTTCAAATGGTTCAAATGGCTCTGAGCACTATGGGACTTAACTTCTGAGGCCATCAGTCCCCTAGAACTTAGAACTCTTTAAACCTAACTAACCTAAAGACATCACACACATCCATGCCCGAGACAGGATTCGAACCTGTGACCGTAGCGGTCGCGCGGTCCAGACTGTAGCGCCTAGAACCGCTCGGCCACTCTGGCCGGCAATGGTGCGGGGCATGTGCTGTTCGAGTGATAGGGGCCCCTGATATGTCTAGATACGACTCTGGTAGGTGACACGTACGTAAGCAACCTGTCTGATCACCTGCATCCATTCATGTCCATTGCACATTGCGTCGGACTTGGTGCAATTCCAGCAATACAATGCTACACACCACAAGTCCATAACTGCAACATAGTGGCTCCAGAAACACTCTTCTGAGTTTAAACACTTCCGTTGGCTACCAAACTCCCCAGACATGAACATTACTGAGCATATCTGGGATGTCGTGCAACGTGCTGTTCAGAGGTGATCTCAATCCCCTCGTTCTCTTACGGACGTATGGACAGATGTTCAGGATTCATGGTGTCAGATCTCTCCAGCACAACTTCAGACATTAATAGAATGCATGCCACGTCGTGTTGCGGCACTTCTGGGTGCTCGTGGGGCCCTACACGATATTAAGCAGGTGTACTAGTTTCTTTGGCTCTTCAGTGTATATATATTAATATACCAAACACATTGAAAATCATGTAATCTATGCCCTGTAAAAATATGAAGTAAATCGCTCAAGAACTTTTCGAGATTTTTGGAAACAGCATTAAAGAGCGTCTTGTCTTTGTACAGCAGTATAGAGGTATTTATTTCTTACTTTGTATTCTGCCAAGGATTACACTTTCCTTAGTGTTAGTTACTACTGACTGGTTCACAATCCTTAAAATTTTTCTATAGCTGTATTTTCCAATATACCTGTTTTTTCCCAGAAAAATGAGAAATAAGTAGTCAGGAAGTTAAAACATATAACATAAACAGAATGACATTTTATGAACCGACGTCTGCCTCAACTGTAGCATGTAGTCTGTTCCAACTCTAGCATGTTGTTTTTTGTTATTGTTATGGTATTCAGTCCAAAGACTGGTTTGCTGCAGCTTTCCATGGTGCACTATCCCGTACAAGTATCTTCATCTCCGAGTAACTACTGAAACCTACAGCCCTCTGAATCTGCTTACCGTATTCATCTGTTGGTGTGCCTGTATGATGGTTACCCCACACTCTTCCCTCCAGTGCTATATCGGTGATTCCTTGATGCCTGAGAATGTGTCCTACCAACCGATCTCTTCTTTTGGTCAGATTGTACCACAAACTTTTCTTCTCCCCAATTCTCCTCGTTAATTACGTTATCTACCCGTCTAATCTTCAGCATTCTTCTGTAGCACAACATTTCAAAAGTGTCTATTCTGTTCTTGTCTAAACTGTTCAAATACTTTCAGAAAGGATTCCCTGACATTTAAATCGATACTCGATGGTAACAAACTCCTCTTCTTCAGAAATACTTTTCTTGCCATTGCCAGTCTACACTTTATATCCTACGTACTTCGACCGTCATCGATTATTTTCTTTCCCAAATAAAAAAAACTCATTTACTACTTTAAGCGTCTCTCCAAATCCAATTCCCTCAGAATCGTCTGATTTAATTCGATTACATTCCATTATCCTCGTTTTGCTTATGTTGGTTTTCGTCTCATATCCTCCTTTCAAGACTCTGTCCATTCCGTTCAACTGCTCTTCCAGGTTCTTTGCTGTCTCAGACACAATTAAAATGTCGTCGGCAAACAACAAGGTTTTAGAATGAAAATTTTCACTCTGTGGCGGAGTGTGCGCTAATATGAGATTTCCTGGCAGATTAAAGCTGTGTGCCGGTCCGGCACACAGTTCTAATCTGCCGTCTCAAAGTTTATATCTCTTCTCCATGGGTTTTAATTCCTACTCAAATTTTTCTTTTGTTTCATTTACTGCTTGCTCAATATACAGATTGAATAACATCAGGGATAGGCTACAACCCTGTCTCACTCTCTTCTTAATCACTGCTTCCCTTTCATGCTCCTCGGCTCTTATAACCATCTGATTGCTGTAAAAATCTCGCTCCCTTTATTTTACCCCTGCACCTTCAGAATTTGAAACAGAGTATTCCAGTCAACATTGTCGAAAGCTTTCTCTAAGTCTACAAATGCTAGAAACATAGGTTTCCCTTTCCTTAACCTGTCTTCTAAGATAAGCCGTAGGGTCAGTATTGCCTGGCGTGTTCCTACCTTTTTGCAGAATCCAAACTGATATTCCCAAAAGTCGGCTTCTACGAGTTTTTCCATTCGTCTGTAAGAAATTCGTGATAGTCTTTTGCAACAGTGACTTATTAAACTGATAGTTCGGTAGTTTTCACATCTGTCAACACCTTCTTTCTTTGGGGTGGACTTCGTCTTGAAGTCTGAAGATGTTTTGCCTGTCTCATACATCTCACTCACCAGATGGAAAGTTTTGTCATGGTAGTTCTCCCAAGGCTTTCAGTAGTTCTAACGAAATGTTGTCCACTCCTGGGGCCTTGTTTCGACTTAGATCTTTCAGTGTTCCGTCGAATTCCTTACGCAATATCATATCACCAATTTCATCTTCATGTACATCTTCTTCCAGTTCCTTCCCTTGTATAGATCCTCTATATACTCCTTCTGTCCTTCTGCTTTCCATTATTTGCTTAGGATTGGTTTTCCATCTGAGCTCTTGGTATTCATATGGTGGTTGTCTTTTCCTCAAAGTGCTCATTGATTTACCGGTAGGCAGTGTCTATCTTACTCCTCGTGATATATGCCTCAACATCCTCACATTTGTCCTCTACCCATCCCTTCTTAGCCATCTTGCACTTCCGGTCGATCTTATTTTTGAGACGTTTGTATTCCTTTTTGCCTGCTCCATTTACTGCATTTCTACATTTTATGCTTTCATCAACCCAAGGATTTATACTAGCTCTCGTCTTTTTACCTACCTGATCCTCTGCTGCCTTCACTATTTGATCTCTCAAAGCTGTCCATTGTTCTTCTACTGTATTTCTTTCCCCTGTTCTTGTCAATCGTTCCCTAATGCTCTCTCTGAAACTCTCTACAACCTCTGGTTCTTTCAATTTATCCAGGTCCCAACTCCTTCAATCCTGTCTTTTTGTAATGTCTTCAGTTTTAATCTACAGTTCATAACCAATAAATTATGGTCAGAGTCCACATCTGTCCCTGGAAATGTCTTACAATTTAAAACCTGGTTCCTATATCTCTGTTTTACCATTATATAATCTATCTGAAACGTTCCAGTGTCTCCAGGGCTCTTCCACGTATACAACCACCTTTTGTGATTCTTAAACCAAGTGTTAGGTATGATTATGTTGTGCTCTGTGCAAAATTCTACCAGACGGCTTCCTCTTTCATTCCTTATTCATTTACTACTTTTCCCTCTCTTCCTTCTCCTACTATCGAATTCCAGTCCCACATGACTATTAAACTTTCGTCTCCCTTCACTATCTGAATAATTTCTTTTATCTGATCACACACTTCTTCAATCCCTTCGTCATCTGAGGAGCTAGTTGGCATATAAAATTGTACTACCTTTGTAGGCGTGGGCTTCGTTTCTATCTTGGCTACAATAACGCGTTCACAATGCTGTCCGTAGTAGCATACCCGCGTTCCTGTTTTTTTTGTTTCAAATGGCTCTGACACACGTCCATGCCCGAGGCAGGATTCTAACCTGTGACCGTAGCGGTCGCTCGGTTCCAGACTGTAGTGCCTAGAACCTCACGGCCACTCCGGCCAGCCTCCTGTTTTTTATTCATTATTAAATGTAGTCCTGGATTACCCATATTTGATTTTGTATTTCTAACCCTGTATTCACCTGACCAGAAGTCTAGTTCCTCCTGCCACCGAACTTCACTAATTCCGACTATATCTAACTTTAACCTATCGATTTCCCGTTTTAAATTTTCTAACCTACCTGGCCGATTAAGGGATCTGACATCCCACCCTCTGATCCGTAGAACGCCAGTTTTGTTTCTCCTGATAACGACGTCCTCTTGAGTAGTCCCCGAATGAGGGGCTTTTAACGTCCAGAATATTTTACCCAAGAGGACGCCATCATTATTTAACCATACAGTAAAGCTGCATCCCCTCTGGAAAAATTATGGCTACAATTTCCCCTTGCTTTCAGCCGTTCGCAGTACCATCACAGCAAGGCCGTTTGGGTTAACGCATCAAAATCAAATCAGTCAATCATCCAGATTGTTGCTCCTACAACTACTGAAAAGGCTGCTGCCTCTCTTCAGGAACCATACGGTTGTCAGGCCTTTCAACAGATAGCTCTCCATTATGGTTGCACCTACAGTACGGCTATCTGCATGGCTGAGGCACGCAAGCCTCCCCACCAATGGCGAAGTCCTTGGTTGATGGGAGGTCCAGCAAGGTAGGCAATACATTAATGGGAATCCAGATAATGTGCCCTACTTAAGCTTGGCCCTATTAATCTGTCGCCAAGCACACCTGCACATACGTTAATTGAGAATGGGTGTTGATGCCTTTTTTCCTGCATTGCTTTGGGATTTACATCTGTCCATACAAGCTGGTTATGGAAATTCGCACACCCTGCCTCATCGGTAAATGAAATTAGGATGTGTACAGTGCATCCGGGGCACGCTTCAGCAACAGCCACTGACAGAATCGCCGTCTGCTGAGATGATCCTGTGGCCTTAGGGACTGAACGCGCTGTAGGTGACATGGGTACAGCAATTGTTCATGAAGTATCGCCCAGGTAAGAGAGTGAGACACGCATTCTGCTGCTGCTAATCGTCGCACGCTGGTCCCATGTGTTTCTTCCGCCGAACGTAGCACACGCTCTTCCATGTCAGGTGTGGGGGCAGTGCGGACCTTCTACTATCAGTCTTCCGAAGTACAATGGTACCTGTGTCCCTCAGACGGTGGATGAGTCTGTCGAACGAATAGCTTATCTGAGGGCACTCTGTGCTGTTGATATTTTTCAGAGTAGAGGGAGCGGGTTCGTAGGCTACGTCCATTTGCTAAATCATAGCAGAATATCGTGTCCGCCATTTCACTTGTCGGGTAGTATGCTTCCATTGCTGACAAGTGGTGGAAGGGAGAAAATGTAAATGTATTACACCATTTGTACGAATAAACAGCGCAATAACAGCAAAGATGTAACTGAATCCGCGTTTGGAAGAAGGTAAAACACTATGATACGTACGCAGGGTTGACTGTAGTGTACAATAAGGCATACAAACAACGTAAATTAACGTAGCCTACAACACTGCTCGAACCACACAACTAACTGTAGACCACCTAATGGTAGGCAGAGTACTGTGAATAAGACATCATAATAAACTGCCGACACATTTAACGGAGCGCCAATGCAACGACTGTATTACCAAGCGTTGCGCAGCGCTTCCTATAAACACGTGATTATCTCGGAAAGTATGCGTTTCCGGACCCATGTTTATTGGACTTATTTTTCTTGTTTCAATGAGTGCTACTAGCTCTCAAAGTATTCGACACTTTTTAACACGCTGTATATAATAGTATGGATGTGCATTGAAAATGGGCCACGGCGGTAGAGGCGCCACAGACGCGAATTGCGCGGCCCCTCCCGCCGGAGGTTCGAGTCCTCCCTCGGATATGGGTTGTGTGTGTTGTCCTTAGCGTAAGCTAGTTTAAGTTAGTTTAAGTAGTGTCTAAGTCTAGGGACTGGTGACCTCTTCAGTTTGGTTCCTTAGGAATTCACACACATTTGAACGTTTTCTGTGAAAAGTCCTGTTTTCCTATTTTGTTTTCATCGTAACAGTCGGTTCCAGTGCGACAGAGGGCGTTTAAAACCTTACACACATTGTTCGCATTGCCAATTGTAGGCAGATCTTTCATGAAGCGGTGTTTCAGATAGCCAATTCACATTCTTACCACGTAGTATGGGAGAAACGTAAAATACTGTACATTATGAAGTTTTGTAATTGTATTGAATTCCAAAAAATTAAATAACTTAAAAGCAACAAAAACCAAAACTAAAACAAAACAAAAGAATCTTTTTGCAACAAAACAAAGAAGTATTTTGATTCATTATAATTTCGAGTGCCTAACGTAACGAGGAAGCGAAATTTGCGTCCTTACAAAATTCTCATGTTAAGGAGAACAATGGAATTTCAGAATTATGTGATGCTCTATCACGGAGTATTGTAAGAACAAAGAGGTGCTGCTGGAGTCTCCATCTGAGTGCGAAAAGTGTTAAAGAACAGCATACATTCGTGCACATTTGTAAATAAACCAGTGCTAGAGCTACACCTTAAATTCGACAGCGAAGAAGTCTCCGTATTGTCTTTGTATGGGCCAGATGAAGGAAGAACTCAAAATTCTATTGAATTTCATAACCTGTTACAGAACACTATAGGGAAAATAAATAAAAAATGATTATACACTCATGGGAGACTTAAACACCTGAGTGGGTAAGAGTCCCATTAAAGATGTAGTAGGTAGAAAGGGTGAAGATACACTGAATAATAATGGTAAAAGCTAATAGAGTTAGTCAAACGCAGAGAATTACGAATTACAAACATCGAGACATCGATAAATTCACATGGGCAGCACGATTGCAGCGTCAATAGTAGACTGTGTTCTTGCAAATAAAAATGCATGGGTAAGAATAAAAGACGCACGAGTTTACAGAAACTTGGATATATCATCAGCTCTCTTTTTGGTAAAACGTGACATAACTTTTCAAAAAGATGGAAGAAACTACGCACAAACACGCAGTCGGATGAAAGAACGGATAATGTGCACTTACTTCAAGAATATAATACCTAATTATTATACCAAAAGAGACTAAATGCGCAACGTCACATGAAACCAGTAAGCAACAACATAAATCTTAAAGCAACAACGTAAATGATGAATGGAATACTATTAAAGAAATTAAAATGCACGCAGCCGGTTAAGCATTAGGGATGAGGGAAAATAAATATACTAAAAGGCCATTTAAGTTTTGGAATGACCCTATTAGCAAGTTAATAAAAGACAAAAAGGAGCCACATTTAAAACCTCGTCATTCACTAATAATGTGAATTACAGAGGGGATTGTAAAAGTAAATCTGCTTTAGTAAAGAAAGAAATACGAAAAATCGAATGTGGAAGTTGGGTCTCATAAGTTAGTGGAATCGAACATGATGTTCATAGAAGACAAAACAAAGGATACAAAATTATAAAGCACTTGTATAACCAAGAATGAGATACTTTAAGGTAAAATGTAGCATCCGAAAAGGAATGGTTAAAGTACTTGAAACGCCTGTAGACTGATAATGAAGAAGAACCCGAAATAAACACCAGTACCAGCGGTTCTGTAGATTTTATAAGAATTGAAAAGTTACAAAAAGTGATCAAAGAAACAAAACCCAAAAACTCGCCTGGCACTCATAATAGAAACATGGAGCTCTGTGAAAAAAAGCCAGCAATATTTGTTGGTACGAACACTGCGTAACCTGTGTTCTTATACAAGCAACAATAAGAGTTTGACATTTCACATTACTGTGCATGGTAAACCTTAATTTGTTAGGTTATATTCTTTAACTGTGGCAGTAATCCATCACTATTCGCTTACCAATAGAGTCTGCTCTTCTGTCCTATCAGTAATGTAACAGTAAACACCCATACTGCAACCACATGCCATCACATGCATCTGTTCAACTAAAGCACAGGTTTTCAAATTTTATTAACGTTTGCTTTCTGAGCGAACATGCGCCTGATGAACGCAATGAGGCTTTGGTGTACCTTATTTACGAGAAAGGCGATAAATCACAATGCACAAATTAACAAGGAATGAGTCAACTAAAATCCTGCTACGAACTGTATGCTAAAATTATAGTTCAGAGATTAATATCAATAGCTGAATCAAGTATGTTAGAGGTACAACATGGTTTTAGAAAATGTCGATCGTGTTCTGGCTGTATTTTCGCTTTGGCACAAATAACCGACAAAAGAAGGCAATTTAGATTGCTAACTCACCAACTTACTATGTTTTCATCGATTATTAAAAGACGTTTGACGACCTAAAGCGGAAAATACTATGGGAGTAACTTAAGGAGCTGGAAGTTCCAGTACACCTTATTATGGCATTTCAGTCATTGTACACAAATAATAAAATAAGGATCCGCACAGTGATAAATGGGAGAGAATCTGCTGATATCAATCAAGGAGTCAGTCAAGGTTGCCCACTATTCCAGGTCCTTTTTAATGTTTATATTGACGATATTCCTAAATGTTTGATATTATTAAATGACATTTTAAGAAATAATAATTTAAATTTTATGATCTTACTGCTTGCTGATGATCAGATTATAATAGTAGAATCTGAAGAAAAGGTTCAAATTTTAGTACGTAAATTGGGTCGAATTGCTGCGAAATACGGAATCCGAATGTCGAAAGATAAAGCAAAAGTAGTAGCGTTCCACGGATTGAAACCCATAAGAGCCAAAATTGTTGTAGACGGATAAATAACCGAACAAGTAAGAGAGTTCAAATATTGAGTGTGCTATTTTAAATTTCCCAAGTCATAAGATATAGAGCTGAAATTGGCCAGATTCAGACAATTCTGTTGAACTATTCAACGTACCTTAAGACGGAAAGAAGCACTAATTAAAGTCTACAAACTAACAGCGTTACTTTTGATGCTGCGCGGTAGCGAATGGTGGACTATAACATATGATCAATTACGACGAATCGAATCATGAGAGACGAAGTTCCTTGTCTTTCTGGTGCGGTATTCATTGTTTGATCAGAAAACAAATACCCCTATTAGACAAGAACTGAACATTCAATCTATTACAAATATAATTGAAAAATACCGACTTATTGGAAAGGCCATATCCAACGTTGGGTACAGCGGTGCTATTCCATTCATTTCAACTGCAGTCCCTATATAATATGACACGTATCTTTTTAAGAAATCAGTCAATGTAATAAAATTATGGTATTTTAATTGTCGGTACATTCCAGTATATAAAAGATCGAAATTCCTTCACAGGTACAAAGTATTAAACAAACATCGGAAGAACGCAGAAATCACTAAATATAAAAATACTGGGACCATTCCACCCAGTCAAGAGTCTAGTCCGCCCATTGTATTTCAGTGTCAAAATCAAAATCATTTTCCACAGGTAAATCTTTTTCGTCCCTTTCCACCCACAAACACCTCGAGAACCATGTAGTACATTGCTAGCACTTAATCCAGAGGGACTGTCTGTAACAATTGCTGCTGCTTGCTTCATATCTTCCTCGGACCATGAAGCACTTGCCCTTTCCTTTTGTATGGTTCAAATGGCTCTGAGCACTATTGGACTTAACATCTGTGGTCATCAGTCCCCTAGAACTTAGAACTACTTAAACCTAACTAACCAAAGGACATCACACACATCCATGCCCGAGGCAGGATTCGAACCTGCGACCGTAGCGGTCACGCGGTTCCAGACTGAAGCGTCTAGAACCGCACGGCCACACAGGCCGGCTCCTTTTGTATGTATGGATTATCTGAAAAGAAAATAAAAAAACGTGTTCTCTAGAATTTCGCAGTACAACTAATAATTTAACTGAGAACAAGTAGCCGCACGTGTACGGGTGAAATAGCCCAATGTGCAGACATTTCTAAATTCGCGGCAAATCAGGTCTTTGTGAAAAAAGCCAGCAATATCTGTTGGTACACACACTGCGTAGCCAATGTTCTTATACAAGTAACAATAAGAGTTTAAAATGAACATTATCGTGCTTGGTACACCTTAATTTGTTACGATGTATTCGTTAACTGTGGCAACAATGCATTACAATTCGCTTACCTCTTCTGTCCTGTCAGTAACGTAACAGCAAACACTCTTACTGCAACCACATGCGACGACATAGAGATACTGGCACACAATGAATTCAAACTGTCCTCATTCTCTGAGGAGTTAATTCACTGTTGCAACATTTCGTATTTAAGGTGGATTATCCTCGCGTGCGGAATAGCCCCACTGTACCCTATGTCTAATGATGGAACAACTAAAGCGCCAGTACAATATAATGCAGCCGATAAGAGAAACGTTGGACGACCCTTAAAGAGCTGACATGGACAGTTCTGAGGCGGAACAGGCCAAAAGTCTTATCCTTGAAGACGATGAAGGTGATCCTCGACTAGGGCGTATATCTGATTCCTCACTGAAGCGCCAAAGAAACAGCTACACCTGCCTAATATCGTGTAGGGCTCTCGTGAGCACGCAGAAGTTCAAATGGTTCAAATGGCTCTGAGCACTATGGGACTTAACATCTGAGGTCATCAGTCCCCTAGAGCTCAGAACTACTTAAACCTAACTAACCTAAGGACATCTCACACATCCATGCCCGAGGCAGGATTCGAAGCTGCGACCGTAGCGGTAGCGCGGTTCCAGGCTTAAGCGCCTAGAGCCACTCGGCCATGGACTCGACTAATATCTGGAGTAGTGCTTGAGGGAACTGACACTATGAATCCTAAAGGGCTGTCCATAAATACGTAAGAGTACGAGCGGGTGGAGATCTCTTTTGAACAGCACCTTGCAAGGCATCCCGGATATGCTCAATAATGTTCATGTCTGGGGAGTGTGATGACCAGCGGAAGTATTTAAAATCAGAAGAGTGTTCCTGGAGCCACTCTGCAGCAATTCTGGACGTGCGGGGTTTCGCATTGTCGTGCTGGAATTGCCCAAGTCTGTTGTAATGCAGAAGGGACACGCAGGTGAAGAGACAGGATGCTTACGTACGTGTCACCTGTCAGAGTCGTATCTAGACGTATCAGGCGTCCCATATCACTCCAAAAGCACATGCCCAACATTACAAGGCCTCCACCAGCTTTAACAGTCCCCTGCTGACATGCTGGGTCCATGGGGTTCACGAAGTTGTCCCCATACTCGTACACATCCATCCCCTCGATACTATCTGAAACGTGACTCGTCCAACCAGGCAACATGTTTCCAGTCATCAACAAGTGTTGGTGTTGATAGGCCAAAGCGAGGCGCAAAGCTTTGTGTCGCGCAGGGGTTACAAGAGTGAGCTTTCAGCTCCGGAAGCGCACACCGGTGATGTTTCGCTGAATGGTTCGCACGCTGACAATTTTTGATGGCCCAGAATTGGAATCTGCAGCAATTTTCGGAAGGGTTGCACTTCCGTCGCTTTCAACGATTCTCCTCAGTCGTCGTTGTTCGCATTCTTGCAGGATCTTTTTTCGCCAGCAGCGATGTCGGAGATTTGATGTTTTTCCGGTTTCACGATATTCGCGGTACACTAGTGAAATAGTCTTACGGGAAAATTCCCACTTTATCGCTTTCCTCGGAGATGTTGTGTCCCACCGCTCGTGCGCCGACTATAACCAACACCGACTCAAAGGAAGGCATCGGCGCTTGTTGGTGACATCACGTCAGCTAGGCACGGCGAACGCCAGGTCTGTTGCAGACAGAAACGCCTGGGCTTGCTTATCACTATAAATCTCTTATTTTTGGACAAAACGTTAGGTATTGTTTTGGATTCTGCAGTTTTATTTAGATGAAAGATTTTCTTGCTATCGTAAAGCTACAAATGAAGATCATAGTTCTGTATCACTGAATCCTGTCAAAACAAACGTAGATCAATACGAGAAGAAGTCTTGGCCCATTGCAAGCTTCGGAAATTTTACATTCAAGTAACTATATTTACTTGATCCATTTTGTTATCGAAACTTACCCCAACCCCTTTACAATGAACTCGTTTCTTTTATTTATTTATTTTTGTTTGACATTGTCACTGGAAATGTGAACTAATTTACATGTGTAAATGTCCAACTGTTGGCAGTAGTTAGATTACAGTCATTTTCAACGAAAGGAATTCTAAACCGGAAACAAAATAGCTTCATACATCGAAGATACTGCTGAGCTTAAACTTTTTTAAACATGCACATTAGAAAAGATAAATATTCTCCTCTTGCAACTGAAAGGAGAAACTTTATAAGATAAAAAATTTTATTTGATAAAGCAAGTATCTCTCTTTTCCCTCTTCTTCTGTCCCCCACCCCCCCCCCCCCCCCCAAAGTGTACAATCGCAAGATATTTCATTAACATTCAGTGCTCCTCACCTCATAGTCAACCAAGATACTTAAAGAAGAGCACCAATACGTTCACAGTTTCTTCTAAAAGCAACCCACTACAAACGTAACATCCTCAGATTTACAAATAAGGTAAAGAAGCACGAATTCTGTTGCTGCTGGACCATGAAGTTGTTTTTGTATGTCAATCCTTAAAACAAGTGGAAATTTAAGTTCAGGAGTACACTATTTGTAAAGAAGTGTAATGAATTGCACAATTAATTGATTGCAGTAATTTCTCAGAACAATGTATGTTGGTCAACTACCGCCAACAGTTTCACATTTTCCTGTGTCAGAGGGGGAGACACCACCATTATGAGTATGCCTGCAACAGACCAGGAGTTCGCCGTGCCTCGCTGACGTGACGTCACGAACAAGCGCCAAGGCCTTCCTTTGAGTCGGTGTTTCTATAACACCGCCTTCATACTCACTTGAACCTTGATAACCTGCCGTTGTAGCAGCAGTAACCGATTTAACAAACACTTGCCTTATATAGGCATTGCCGACCGCAGTGCAGTATTCTGCCTGTATACTTATCTCTCTATTTGAATACGCATGCCTATACCAGTTTCTTTTGCACTTCAGTGTATAAACATATGGAAATTGCGAAGAGTTGCCATTTTGGCTAGCGTGCCTACAAAAATTAGTGGATGAATGTATGAGCGTTAAACGGTTCCGTTGTTTTTCCTCGTCCAGATACCGCGCACTCTGTAAATGCAGACAGAAATATACCCTCAGCGTGGCGAGAATTGTAGCTGGGCCGATGCCCTCCGTGCGGCCCAGCTTTACGGTTTGTATTCCCGCGGCGCAGACCGCAATGTGACGGCAGCTGTCTGCTTCTGCTGGGTGCTGGGTGGCGGGTGCGGACAATGCGACGTTAATGCGGTGTGTGCCGGCGCCGCGACGCCCCCTCTCTTATGGTAATGAGGCGCCGAGACGCCAGGCGTCCTGACGGAGAACGCAGCGCACGGCGCTCCACTCTGCGCCTGAACGCAGCAGACAACGATGACATCACAGCTCAGCTTCCTCGGTAGCGCTTCTGGTCCCGTAGTGGAGCAGGCGTGCCACAGCTGTGTTTCTGTTTCTTCTACGACCCCTCTTGAAAACCTTAAGGTCAATTTCGTAAATAATTTTAGTTATTCGACTAAATCAATTTTACCCTTCCAAATTACTTTCCATTACGTATTACATATTTATGGCAGCGTTCATAAGGGATTAACATTGCAAAATCACGAGTTAATGTTCACACGAAATAAATCCTTACGAATATGAAATGCTGGTGCATTAATAACCGTTGCAGCTGACAGGATGCTGAATTCAAGTATGCAAACATGCAAGCATTGTGTTGCACAGGTGACGGATGTCAGTTTGGGGGATCTAGTTCAATGCCTGTTGCACTCGCTCAGTCAATTCAGGATCGGTTAACGCTGGTCTGGATGACGCTAGAGTCGTTGTCCGATGTTGACGCTAGAGTCGTTGTCCGATGTTATCGTGTATGTGCTGGACTGGAGGCCGATCTTGGGATCGAGCAGGCCAAGGCAACATGTCGGGATTCTGTAAAACATGTTGACTTACAACATCGGACTGGTGGAAAACGCTGAATCGTCCCCTTAGAAAAATTATTGAATTACTGTGCTGGTAAACCCCTTACGTTATTTGATTTTCAAACAGCTGAGCAGAACTGAACGTACTCAGACATTTAGCTCTTTACTTATTCTGATCAACACTAAACTGACACAATATTTTTAGCGCAACGCAATCTGACTTTCAAAAATCCCTACTAAAGAATGGCCCTGACTAACAGTAACCTATACCTTTCATGAATCACTTACCTCATCAAAATGTTCGTTACTCGAACTAGTGCAATATAGCGACCACCACTACTGCCAGCTAAATAAAAGATTCTAACTACTGAAGGGACTAACTACTGATAGGCATAATTAGCAAATGAAAGATTTTGATAAAGAACAAACAATGTATTTACCTTAATAGTGTTCAAAAGTCATAATATATATATCAGTTCACGAAATCCAGTCTTACAAATTTACTGTCTCTGATGAACACATGTCCAGATCATCCGCTCTCAAAACTCCGCCATCTCTCTCCCCACATCCACCACTGCTGGCGGCTCACCTCCAACTGCGCAACGCTACGAGCTGTTAACAGCCAACTGCCCAACACTACAATAACGAAATTACAACAATGCCAACCAGCCACAGACTGCACACAGCACAGTCAGTGATTTTCATACAGAGCGCTACGTGGAGTTACCAGTATAAAAACCTAAACAGCCTACTTACATAGCCCCCATGCTCCCCACAAATAATTTCACAAATTGTTTTGGGCAGTGGCCAATACAGATTGGAAAACTTTTTCGTAATTACAATAACAAAGATATAAAATGCACACACTTATTGATACACTGTTCGTCAAAATCTAAAATTTTCTCACAGTCCATAAAGACAGTCCTGTGATACAGTATTAATTGCAATTTTATGCACAAAGTCTGAGCAGTAAAATAAAATACACACGGAAGTAGTGGATTTCCACGCAGTCTTGAAGAAGTAGTCTTGAAGACAGTGCTGACTCTTGACATGCAGACAGGTAATGGGCCACAACACAGCAAACCCACAGCAGAGTCAGTCGAAGTTGAATATTGGTAGGTAGGTCATCACAGAGCAGATCACTGTAGTCCTGTTAGAGATTATGGTATTGGTGGGCCACCAGAAGTGCAGACCCACTGCAGTCCTTGTAGAAATAATGGTATTGGTGAGTCATCAAAGGTGTAGACACACTCATTCTTTTATAGGGATTTTTGAAAGTCAGACTGCGTTGCGCTAAAAATATTGTGTGTCAGTTTAGTGTTGATCAGAATAAGTAAAGTGCGAAATGTCTGAGTACTTTCAGTTCTGCTCAGCTGTTTGAAAATGAAATAACGTAAGGGGTTTACCAGTACAGTAATTCAATAATTTTTCTAAGGGGACGTTTCAACACCTCCTGGAATGCTATTCATAACTGGCAGCACGACAGGCCCTGACAGCACACTAGTGTACAATTTTGCAGTCAGGGTGTGTGGGATAACCATAAGAGTGCTCCTGCTGTCACACGAAATCGCACCACAGACCGTAACTGCAGGTGTAGTTCTAGTGTGTCTAACACGCAGAGAGGTTGGTTGCAAGCCCTCAGCTGGTCTCCTAACCAACACACGGCCAGCATTGGCACTGAGGTAGAATCGACTTTTAATATGCAAAACACATCACATCTCTACCCTGCCCTCCAATGAACTCTCTCTTAACACCACTGAAGTCGCAAATGGCGGTGGCTTATGGTCAATGGAATGCACGCTCGGAGCTGTCCTACAAGTAACCGATTTGTAACAGTTGGTTGTGTCACTGTGGTGCCATGTGCTATTCAAACTACTGCTGCAGATGCAGTATGATGCGCCAGCGCCATACTCCGAACACGACAGTCTTCGCACTCGTGACACAATAAAACACTTACAGCCGTCCTTATGATTTTATTTTATTTTGTTGCAACCAGTTTTGACGCTTCAGTGCGTCATCTTCAGGCCTGTGTGCATAAAACAGTAACGATAGCAATGTCAACTTATCAATCAAGTTACATAGAAAGAGATTAACACAGAGTGAGAAACAACAGCAAGTTTCTACAAGTGAATTTACACCGAACATTTGACAGAACGAACAGATAAATCCATTGTCACATATCTAAAATATATCATCACGAATTTCCACTCAATACGTTGTACAATTATACTATCTATTAAAAACGTCTTTAAATACTATTCATGATTTTTATTCGACAGTCGGACATACTCTGAAATAACCTACTGTAAGACAAAATAACTGTAGAAGGTGATGAATGGAACGAAACAATACTTCACAAAGAAGTAAAAAGGACGAACATGACCTATGTGTCCTGTCAAAGTATAAAATACTTATTTGTACACAGATGAGGGGCATACACTATGTCATATCTACAAAATGAACGTCCAAGACGTGTTATAAACCGAATGTAGGACCCACATATGTAGAATGTATGAAAGACGCCCACGAGGAAACTGTTCATGATGCAAACATTCGCCGGCCGGTGTGGCCCAGCGGTTCTAGACGCTTCAGTCTGGAACCGCGCGACCGCTACGGTCGCAGGTTCGAATCCTGCCTCGGGCATGGATGTGTGTGACGTCCTTAGGTTAGTTAGGTTTACGTAGTTCTAAGTTCTACGGGACTGATGACCTCAGATGTTAAGTTCCATAATGCTCAGAGCCATTTTATTTTATGCAATCATTCATGTGCGAATGCATCATATATCGTGTACTGCCATGAAACACTCACACACAGAGCTACTAAGTAGCCCGCAAGGATGCAGTGTATCATAAAGGATGACTCAACAATATATATAAGCTTACTAAGTAGCACACCGCTCAAGAAGTGCTCATGTGTGTTAAAAATAAGTGATCACGAAGAAATAATTGAAATCTAAAATTATAGCTATGAATAAATGCATTGTAATCAGTACACACTTAGATCTTCCGATGACATTGAAGCCAAAGCCATTACATGCCAGTAATTAATTTTTTTATCGAAAGTTTCCAGTCATTCAAATCGCGTCAGAGTCAAGCCGCATTATTAATTGACCAGTGAGGAGGCCACACACAATGCTCATAATTAAAATGTAAGTAATAATAATTTTTCTATCAGACGTAAACTGTGACAGCAATCTATATGTTGGCAACACATACACTATTACAACAAAAACACTGGCAATGCCACGAGTCGTATGAAGTGGAACTTAACGTAATGTAATGCAAATCTACTCGAAATAGAAGACAGGTACATAATCACTAAATATGTCATATATGACTAAAGCAACTGCATGTTACAGAAAGCGACATTTAACATACACAGTTGTACCACCAAACACTTAACTGAAGGCTAGTGGTAGCAACGTTCACGTCAGCTTCCTGACCAGTAACCCACTCGAAAAGTACTCATATGTATGAGCCCCAAGTAAACACGCAAAAATACAACAAAATTTAAATCGCATGTACTTATGAGTAAATGTATTGTAACCACTACACACCTTGGACTTTGAACTACATCAAAACTAAAAATGATATCAATGTAATCACATTTCAATAGAGCCATACTGGCCATACATATCGTCACACAAACCAATCTATCAATTGACTAGTGAGGAGCGCACACAACATGCCAATAATTGAATTGTAAGGGAACCCTATACTTATGCTTCATGTGAGACTGTAAAATCTCTGTCGTGCCACCTGGACGTTTGGAGCCAGGTCTTCTTGCGGCCGTATATTCTCGTGAATACCGCTGCCACAAATCATGTACAGTGGCTACGCTCCTGCCATGTCTTTCTGGAATATCGCAGAAGGAACATCCAGCTTCTCGTAAACCTATTACACGACCTCGTTCAAACTCAGTGACGTGTTGATGACGACGTCTTTGTCGCCTTGAAAGCATTCTTAAGTAACATCAACTCAGCACGTCCAATGTCAAAGGCAATTAACCGTTACTTAAAGCAAACCCGATTTCAATCCTCATAGTGGTGCTATTAGTGCCACTCTTATCCAGCTGGCTTGAAATATGAGTAGATATCATCTTTCAGATGCAGAAACACGCCTACCAGCTTTCGTTTATGTCGCACATCTCTTTCTTGGTGTTCCGATTTTTTTATTGCAGTGTATTTTCTTTATTTCTGAACAGATAAATTCACATTTATGGTGAATATGGAGGGTGGGGCATCATTAAAGTACTGGTTTTGGGTAAAAATTAACGAAAATGCAACAAAGTATGACCAGGGGCAAGGAACACATACGCTTTACATTCATATTTAACCTCATTTCACGAGCAAACCCATCTTATTGATCAGAATTCTTCCACTGGGGCGATTGAGATATACCATAATATACGTAAACTGATGTTTTATCGCCGGTTATGCCACATTTCAATAGTTCTGCATCGTTGTTGACTTCACCCAGCAACTCCTGCGCAAAATACATCGTAGTTGCTTTGTTTGAAATTCAAAAATTTTGGAACAGACAGTGCTGTCACTCATCGCATCGATAAAACAGCCAAAAGAAGTTCATGGCATGAGTCAACAGATATGACAACATCATCGTCGGCTTCTCTGATCGTGAAACAGCGATCATTCATTATCTTTGCTCTTACTTTTACCACGATTTGTAGTGTACTGGGGCGTCCATTGCGTTCGTCATCTATAGTATTCTTCGAAACGCTTATACCACTCGCATATCCATGATTTACTCATACTAAATTCACCAAAAGCAATATTTAACATTTGTAAGACTTCCTGCACTCTGTGCTGTTTTTATAGCTAAACTAAAACGAAAGTCCTCCCGAACGGGCCATGAAGGTCCAACGGTACCGATCGGCCGCCGTGTCATCCTCAGCTCACAGCCGTCGCTTGATGTGGATACGGAGGGGCATGTGTTCAGTACACCGCTCTCCCAGCCGTATGTCAGTTCACGAGACCGGAGTCGCTACTTCTCAATCAAGTATGCTGTTCTTATATCCATATTTAATACAACTTTTCTGATCCCGGAGTCGCTACTTCTCAATCAAGTATGCTGTTCTTATATCCATATTTAATACAACTTTTCTGATCACTTTTTACACGGAATAAATACCATCGAAAACATATAACGCTTTTAACACCTTACAACGCTAAATGTCCGATATGGTTAACTCTGTAAAGATACTTTCTGACATTTTTACCGTCACAGCAAGGAAAAATGGCGTGACTCTAGTGCAAGACACTGAATTAGTGAGAATTTTCAGACCTCACCTGCATATGAGTATTGCATAAAAGGCGACGGCGACATGCGAAAAGTTCTGTCGGACCGTGACTCGAACCTTGATGTTCTTTTTCGTCGTAGGCTGGGCGGGTAAAAGGACTTGCAAAATTCATGTAAATTTATTGATACAGAGATACAGAGTTGGGTTTAGTGTTATTCTGTAGGGAAACACATCAAGTTTCTTTTACCATAAACTAAAGATGTTGTGTGTGGCTTACCTTGTTTATTCTGCACACATCCCATCGGAAGTCAACTTCTTCCCAAACTCGGTGTAACATTGCATTGCTCAGTGGCGGCCTAAATTCTTGCTCTAAGTTCAGGTAGAGAAGTCGGCACCGGAGGTACAAAGGCGATATCCATGATTAATCCCCATTAAAAAAAATCGAATTGTGTGAGGTCTGGGGAACGTGGGGGCCATGCAGTTGGCGCATCACGGCCAATCCATTGACCTGGAAAGCGGGCTCTGAGAAAATCCTAGACGTCAGCCAGGTAGTGGGATGGTGCACCACATTCCATGTAGTAAACATTTCGTTCTTCGTCATTCTCATCGATCTGTGGTATCAAAAGTTGTTGAAACATATCCAGATACACATCCCATTGACGGTTTTCTCGCGGTAAAAAAGGGACCCGTACATTTTTTTCTTGCTCACTGCACGAAAAACCTTCAGTTTAGTGCTGTAACGAACATGTTGCAATGTGTGGTGTGGATTTTCACTGCCCCAAATCCTACAGTGGTCAACATTGCCACTTAAGTGAAAAATCGACTCGTCAGAAAAGATGATTTTGTCCAACAAATGTTCATGCTCATGTAATCGATTTAATGTATCTGCACAGAAGTTCTTGCGAGCAATTTTATCGGTGTTTTTTATTGCTTGTACGATCGGCAATATGTACATCTACATCTACATCTATACTCCGCGAGCCACCTTACGGTGTGTGGCGGAGGGTACTTATTGTACCACTATCTGATCCCCCCTTTCCTGTTCCATTCACGAATTGTGCGTGGGAAGAACGACTGCTTGTAAGTCTCCGTATTTGCTCTAATTTCTCGGATCTTTTCGTTGTGATCATTACGCGAGATATATGTGGGCGGTAGTAATATGTTGCCCATCTCTTCCCGGAATGTGCTCTCTCGTAATTTCGATAATAAACCTCTCCGTATTGCGTAACGCCTTTCTTGAAGTGTCCGCCACTGGAGCTTGTTCAGCATCTCCGTAACGCTCTCGCGCTGACTAAATGTCCCCATGACGAATCGCGCTGCTTTTCGCTGGATCATGTCTATCTCTTCTATTAATCCAACCTGGTAAGGGTCCCATACTGATGAGCAATACTCAAGAATCGGACGAACAAGCGTTTTGTAAGCTACTTCTTTCGTCGATGAGTCACATTTTCTTAGAATTCTTCCTATGAATCTCAACCTGGCGCCTGCTTTTCCCACTATTTGTTTTATGTGATCATTCCACTTCAGATCGCTCCGGATAGTAACTCCTAAGTATTTTACGGTCGTTACCGCTTCCAATGATTTACCACCTATGGCATAATCGTACTGGAATGGATTTCTGCCCCTATGTATGCGCATTATATTACATTTATCTACGTTTAGGGAAAGCTGCCAGCTGTCGCACCATGCATTAATCCTCTGCAGGTCCTCCTGGAGTACGTACGAGTCTTCTGATGTTGCTACTTTCTTGTAGACAACCGTGTCATCTGCAAATAGCCTCACGGAGCTACCGATGTTGTCAACTAAGTCATTTATGTATATTGTAAACAATAAAGGTCCTATCACGCTTCCCTGCGGTACTCCCGAAATTACCTCTACATCTGCAGATTTTGAACCGTTAAGAATGACATGTTGTGTTCTTTCTTCTAGGAAATCCTGAATCCAATCACAAACCTGGTCCGATATTCCGTAAGCTCGTATTTTTTTCACTAAACGTAAGTGCGGAACCGTATCAAATGCCTTCCTGAAGTCCAGGAATACGGCATCAATCTGCTCGCCAGTGTCTACGGCACTGTGAATTTCTTGGGCAAATAGGGCGAGCTGAGTTTCACATAATCTCTGTTTGCGGAATCCATGTTGGTTATGATGAAGGAGATTTGTATTATCTAAGAACGTCATAATACGAGAACACAAAACATGTTCCATTATTCTACAACAGATTGACGTAAGCGAAATAGGCCTATAATTATTCGCATCTGATTTATGACCCTTCTTGAAAATGGGAACGACCTGCGCTTTCTTCCAGTCGCTAGGTACTTTACGTTCTTCCAGCGATCTACGATAAATTGCTGATAGAAAGGGGGCAAGTTCTTTAGCATAATCACTGTAGAATCTTAAGGGTATCTCGTCTGGTCCGGATGCTTTTCCGCTACTAAGTGATAGCAGTTGTTTTTCAATTCCGATATCGTTTATTTCAATATTTTCCATTTTGGCGTCCGTGCGACGGCTGAAGTCAGGGACCGTGTTACGATTTTCCGCAGTGAAACAGTTTCGGAACACTGAATTCAGTATTTCTGCCTTTCTTCGGTCGTCCTCTGTTTCGTTGCCATCGTGGTCAACGAGTGACTGAATAGGGGATTTAGATCCGCTTACCGATTTTACATATGACCAAAACTTTTTAGGGTTCTTGTTTAGATTGTTTGCCAATGTTTTATGTTCGAATTCGTTGAATGCTTCTCTCATTGCTCTCTTTACGCTCTTTTTCGCTTCGTTCAGCTTTTCCTTATCAGCTATGATTCGACTACTCTTAAACCTATGATGAAGCGTTCTTTGTTTCCGTAGTACCTTTCGTACATGATTGTTATACCACGGTGGATCTTTCCCCTCGCTTTGGACCTTAGTCGGTACGAACTTATCTAAGGCGTACTGGACGATGTTTCTGAATTTTTTCCATTTTTGTTCCACATCCTCTTCCTCAGAAATGAACGTTTGATGGTGGTCACTCAGATATTCTGCGATTTGTGCCCTATCACTCTTGTTAAGCAAATATATTTTCCTTCCTTTCTTGGCATTTCTTATTACACTTGTAGTCATTGATGCAACCACTGACTTATGATCACTGATACCCTCTTCTACATTCACGGAGTCGAAAAGTTCCGGTCTATTTGTTGCTATGAGGTCTAAAACGTTAGCTTCACGAGTTGGTTCTCTAACTATCTGCTCGAAGTAATTCTCGGACAAGGCAGTCAGGATAATGTCACAAGAGTCTCTGTCCCTGGCTCCAGTTCTGATTGTGTGACTATCCCATTCTATACCTGGTAGATTGAAGTCTCCCCCTATTACAATAGTATGATCACGAAACTTCTTCACGACGTTCTGCAGGTTCTCTCTGAGGCGCTCAACTACTACGGTTGCTGATGCAGGTGGTCTATAGAAGCATCCGACTATCATATCTGACCCACCTTTGATACTTAACTTAACCCAGATTATTTCACATTCGCATTCGCTAATAACTTCACTGGATATTATTGAATTCTTTACTGCTATAAATACTCCTCCACCATTGGCGTTTATCCTATCCTTGCGGTATATATTCCATTCTGTGTCTAGGATTTCGTTACTGTTCACTTCCGGTTTTAACCAACTTTCCGTTCCTAATACTATATGCGCACTATTTCCTTCAATAAGAGATACTAATTCAGGAACCTTGCCCTGGATACTCCTGCAGTTTACCAATATTACGTTGACTTTTCCTGTTTTTGGTCTCTGAGGACGGACGTTCTTTATCAACGATGGTAATGTCCTCTCTGGTAAGCCGTCAGGTATTTTATCGTTTCCCCCAAGGGGGGGTCCCTCTAACCTAAAAAACCCCCGTGTGCACGCCACACGTACTCTGCTACCCTAGTAGCTGCTTCCGGTGTGTAGTGCACGCCTGACCTGTCTAGGGGGGCCCTACAGTTCTCCACCCAATAACGGAGGTCGATGAATTTGCAACCATTATAGTCGCAGAGTCGTCTGAGCCTCTGGTTTAGACCCTCCACACGGCTCCAAACCAGAGGACCGCGATCGACTCTGGGCACTATGCTGCAGATATTAAGCTCAGCTTGCACTCCGCGTGCGATGCTGGTTGTCTTCACCAAATCAGCCAGCCGCCGGAAGGAACCAAGGATGGCCTCAGAACCCAAGCGGCAGGCGTCTTTCTTTCCGACATGTGCTACTATCTGCAGCCGGTCACACCTAGTGCGTTCAATAGCTGCCGGAAGGGCCTCCTCCACATTACGGACGAGACCCCCCGGCAAGCACACCGAGTGCACACTGGCATTCTTCCCCGACCTACCCGCTATTTTCCTAGGGGCTCCATAACCCGCCTAACGTTGGAGCAAATGCAAACGGATTCTCAACACACGCCAGATAGCCGTATGTGGGATTTGCAGTGCTCTAGAAGCATGCCGGGTCGATTTCGTACGGCTGTTGATAAAACGTTGCCTCACTCACTCAACGACGTCACCAGATGTGCTAGGACGACCTGATGGTTTCCCATGTCTTACCGATCATCCTGTTTCTACAAAACACTCATTAATTGTAGGCCTACTAGGAGGATCTTTAGCGTACTTGGTAGGGAAATTACGCTCAACTGTTGTCACCGACTTTGATTCTTCAAACCAAAACACAGAACTAGTACGCTGGGGTCCAGTGACAGCAACCATCTTTAAACAACTGCCGCTAGCGCTCCTTACGGTGCGATTAGGCACTAGCGTACTACGCGAGACAAAACTTGATGTCTTTCCCTCTAATTGACACTAAAATCAGTATCAAAGTTGTCAAGTTCTTTTTGGAACGCCCTGTGTAAGGGAAACGAAAGATGTGCTATGTCCCCGACTCAGGTGATACAGTTGCTGAACAATTAAGAAAAACTTGAGCCTCATTTTGTTTAGATACCCCACTCATACAACTATACTTGGTGTTGACTTCAGTTTACCCTCAATATGTTGGCGAAAATACATGTTTAAAGTTGTTGGTAGGCATAAAACGTCGTCCGAAATCGTACTGAATGCCTTCTCAGAAAATCATTTTGAACCACTAGTTAAAGCCCACTCGAAGTGTAAATGTTTGCGAAAACATACTTGACCTCTTAGCCAAAAATAATCCTGAGCAAATAGGGAGCATCGTGGCGGATAGGGGACGTAGTGACCACAAGGTTTCTGGTAGCTAGACAGAATACCGTAACATCCAAACCCACCAAGAATAAACTCAAAATGCATCTATTTAAAAAAGCAGATTAAAAATTCGCTTGACACCTTCCTAAGAGACAGTCTTCACTCCTCCCAAACTGACTGTGTAAGCGTAGACCGGATGTGGTTTAAATTCAAAGAAATAGTATCGACAGCAATTGAGAGATATATACCATATAAATTAGTAAGAGAAGGTAATGTTCTCCCATGGCACACAAGACAGTGCAGAACACTGTTGCAGAAGAAGCGAAAAAAGCATGCCGATTTAAAAGAACGCAAACTTCCAAGGACTGGCGAAGTTTTACGGAAGCTCGAAATTTATCGCGAACTTCAATGCAAGATTTCTCGAAATACTGGCAGAAAATCCAAAGAGAGTCTGATCGTATGTAAAGCACGCCAGTGGCAATACCTTTTTTACTATGTGATAACAATGGTGATGTTAGTGATAAGAGCACCACTAAAGCAGAGTTATTAAAAGCGGTTTTCCAAATTCCTTCACAACAGAAGACGAAGTAAATATTCCAGAATTCGAATCAAGAGCAACTGCCAACTGAGCAACTGTCTTTGGTGTAGCGCAGCAGCTTAAGACACTTAAGAAACGCAAAGACTGTATAAAAGTCAGGTGTCTTTCAGAGTATGCTTATAAAACAGCTCCATAGCTGCCATATACAAAAGCTCGCTCGACGAAAGATGCGTACCTAAAGACGGGAAAGCAGCACAGGTCGCACGAACACTCAAGAAAGGAAGCAGGAGCAATCCGCTGAATTACAGAACCGTATCACTAATGTCGAGGGACCGGTGGCCTTTGCAGTCTGGTCCCTTCAACCCCCACAACCCAACCAACTAATGTCGATTTGCAGTGAGATTTTCGAACATATTCTGTGCTCGAACATTACGAATCCCCTGGAAGAAAACGATTCATTGACAAATAGCCAACACAGATACAGAAAATGGCGTTCTTGCCAAACATAACTAGCTCTTTATTCTCACCAAGTAATGAGTGCTATCAACAGGGGACGTCAAACTGGTTCAATTTTTATAGATTTCCAGAAGGCTTTTGACACCGTTCCTCAAACGCGACTTCTAATTAAATTGTGTGCCTATGGAGGGTCTTCTTTCTTATGTGACTGGATTCATGATTTCCTATCAGAAAGGGCGGAAAGTCATCGAGTAAAACAGAAGTACTATCCGGCGTTCCCCAAGAAAGTGTTATAGGCGCTGTGTTGTTCCTGATCTATATAAACGATTTAGGAGACAATCTGAGTAGTCCTCTGAGATTGTTTGCAGATGACGCTGTTGTTTATCGTCATGCAAAGTTATCAGATGATCAAAACGAACTGCAAAATGATTTAGAAAGATATCTGCATGGTGCGAAAAGTGGCAACTGAGACTGAATCGCGAAAACTGTGAAGTCATCCACATGAGCGCTAAAAAGAATCCACCAAATTTCAGCTACACGATACATCACACAAATCTGAAGGCTGTCATTTCAACTAACTACTTAGGTATTACAATTACGGATAACTTAATTGGAAATTTGTTGTAAGGTCTTATGGGACCAAACTGCTAGGGTCATCAGTCCCTAAACTTAACACTACTTAATCTAACTTAAACTAAGCTACGCCAAGGACAACACACGCACCCATGCCTGAGAGAAGACTCGAACATCCGACGAGGGGAACCGCACGGACCGTGACAAGACGCCCAGACCATGCGGCTACCCCGCGCCGCTACGAATAACAAACTGGAATGATCACATAGATAATGTTACGGGGAAAGCAAACTAAAGACTGCGATTTATTGGAATAATACTTAGAAAATCTAACAGGTTTACTAAAGAGCCTGTTTACACTACGCTTGTGTGCCCTCTTCTGGAGTACTGCTATGCGCTGTGGGATCCGCATCAGAGAGAATTGACGGAGGACATCGAAAAAGTTCAAAGAAGGGCAGCTCGTTTTGTAGTACCACGAAACAGAGGAGAGAGTGCCGCGGATGTAATACACGAATTGGGTTGGCAGTTGTTAAAACAAAGGCATGTTTCGCTACGGCAGGATCTTCTCATGAAATTTCTATCACCTGCTATCTCTTCAAAGTGTGAATATATTTTGCTGGCGTCCACTTACGTAGGTAAATATTGACATCATTATAAAATAAGAGAAGTCACAGCTCGCACTGAAAGATTTAAGTATTCGTTTTTCCCGCGGACTGTTCGAGAATAGAAGTTTGAGAAGTAGTTTTGAGGTGGTGTGTGTGTGTGAATTCCTAAGGGACCAAACTACTGAGATCATCGGTCCCTAGACTTACACACTACTTAAACTAATTTATGCTAAGAATAACTCTGTCTCTCTCTCTCTCTCTCTCTCTCTCTATCACACACACACACACAGACACACACACACACACACACACACACACACACACCTACCCGAGGGAGGACTCGAACCTCCGTCGGGAGGGCCCGCTCAATCCGTGACATGGCGCCTTAGACCGCGCGGCTGGCCAGAGTGGCCGTCCGGTTCTAGGCGCTACAGTCTGGAACCGAGCGACCGCTACGGTCGCAGGTTCGAATCCTGCCTCGGGCATGGATGTGTGTGATGTCCTGAGGTTAGTTAGGTTTAATTAGTTCTAAGTTCTAGGCGATTGATGACCTCAGAAGTTAAGTCGCATAGTGCTTAGAGCCATTTGAACCTAGACCCCGCGGCCACTCTGCGTGGCTTTAAGGTGGTTCAATGAACCCTCTGCCAGGCGTTTTATTGTGAATTGGAGAGAAATCATGCAGATGTAAATGTAGATGAATATGTACATGTAGCACGATGCAGAGGGGTGCGCCGTTGCTCTCCTTACGCTTGATCATTTAGGTATGTCTTTACGCATGTCAAAAAAAAATGGTTCAAATGGTTCTGAGCACTATGGGACTTAACATCTTAGGTCATCAGTCCCCTAGAACTTAGAACTACTTAAACCTAACTAACCTAAGGACATCACACACATCCATGCCCGAGGCAGGATTCGAACCTGCGACCGTAGCAGTCGCACGGTTCCGGACTGAGCGCCTAGAACCGCGAGACCACCGCGGCCGGCTTACGCATGTCGTAGGTCATTCCACCGGTAATAACTGGTCGTATTCTCGTCATCGCTGTCGATGGGTATCTTCTCGCACCTGCTGATAAACCCGCTGCGTGGAGGGTCGTGTAGGGCACTCCATAAGTAATTAGAAAAATACTGACTGTACTTCCGGTTCCGTACAACCATACTATGACGTTCCAGTAGATCGTTCCAAATGTCGAATACATCTTTAGGTCCATGGTGACAGAAGTAGTTCGCCGCTAATAAATTGTGCGCGGAAAATACAGTTCATTCAGAAAACGTAAAAGCCGAGCTGCGATATGTTCCGATGTCGCCCGTAGAAAGTACGCCAAAATTCGTCGCACCAGTCGCCATACTTCTCCTGCCGCGCCACGTGTGAGACGGTGCTGGTCCGTGTCTGGTACTCTGCATTCTGCGCATAGAGGCGAGTCCGCCGTATGTATCCTGTGGACGCGGGATCGGGTGACTGTGATGTACCATGTTGATCGGACATCTGTATCCATGTATCATCCGCCACACCACCTTCCACCTAGCATGAGGGTTCTTTGCCCCCACGAGGTCTGGCGGTCGCCTACCTTGTAGGGCGCGATATATCCCCCGTGCCGTCGTCTGGTAGTTCGATGCGGACGTAACTGTGTTCCAGGTAAAAGTGACTGAAGTAGCACAATGGCGAGTTATGTCTCGCGTTAAGGGACGGCGGAGCCATAGAGTCCAGCAGCAGACCAGTCAAACTGTCTGGACAGTGGCGCCACAGCTTAATGAGCGAGCTGACAATCTGGGCCACTGCTTTGTCGTGGACGTGGACTAGACCAAGACCCCCTCTGTCTGGGGGTAGGGTCAGCGATTCATAACTGATTTTGAAGAGATTGCCGATACTGACGTATGCTACATTGAAACGTCCCCTAAGAAAAATTATAAATGACTGTGCTTAAACTGACACACAATATTTTTAGCGCAACGCAATCTGACTTTCAAAAATCCCTACAAAGGAATGGCCCTGACTAACAATAACCTATACCTTTCATGAATCACTTACCTCACCAAAATCTTCGTTACTCGAGCTACTGCAATACAGCGAGCGCCACTACTGCCAGCTAAATAAAAGATTCTAACTACTGAAGGGACGGACTACTGATAGGCATAGTTAGCAAATGAAATATTTTGGTAGAGAACAAACAATTTATTTATATATATATATAATATATATATATCAGTTGATGACATCCAGTCTTACAAATTTACTGTCTCTGATGGACACACGTCCAGATCATCCGCTCTCAAAACTCCGCCATCTCTCTCCCCACGTCCACCACTGCTGGCGACTCACCTCCAACTGTGCAACGCTACGCGCTGTTACCGGCCAACTGCCCAACACTACAATAGAGAATTCCAACAATGCAAAACAGCCACAGACTGCACACAGCACAGTCAGTGATTTTCATACAGAGCGCTACATGGCGTTACCAACATAAAAACTTAAACAGCCTACTTACAACATATACTGCTAATATACGTCGACGCATCAGTAACAGTATTGGAAGCACATGTAGCATGCGTGATGCTAAGTAACTATTTAAGCTTATCCATTACGAACGTTTAAGAACGCGTGACTGTTTATTTATTATAAATACAGAAAACTGGAACCAGTCACCTTTTTGAAACGGATATTGGTTCCATGAACCGGTTTCGAACCATTTCAGGCTCATCTTCAGTTAGGGATTACATTGCTATTTCAAAGCGTAATGCTTGCTGCTGCCTCTGTGACAAGAAGACGGAACATGCTTTAATGCAATGCCTTGAGTATTTTTATATGCCGATTTGAATCGAAAATTTAATTTTTTCCTACTGTGATACTATGGGCGGCTTTGTCGCTAATATCCATCTTAGCCAATACTGCGCAGTAAGTACAAAATTTAATTTCGGTTGCAAATCGACATACACAACTGGCCATTAAAGTTGCTACACCACGAAGATGACGTGCTGCAGACGCGAAATTTAACCGACAGGAAGAAGATGATGTGATATGCAAATGATTAGCTTTTCAGAACATTCACACAAGATCGGCGCCGATGGCGACACCTACTCGTGCTCATATGAGGAAAGTTTCCAACCGATTTCTCATACGCAAACAGCAGTTGACCGGCATTTCCTGGTGAAACGTTGTTGTGACGCCTCGTGTAAGGAGGAGAAATGCGTACCATCACGTTTCCGACTTTGATAAAGGTCGGATTTAGCCTATCGCGATTGCGGTTTATCGTATCGCGACATTTTTGCTCGCGTTGGTCGAGATCCAATGACTGTTAGCAGAATATGGAATCGGTGGGTTTGGGAGGGTAATACGGAACGCCGTGCTGGATCCCAACGGCCTCGTATCAGTAGCAGTCGAGATGACAGGCATCTTATCCGCATGGCTGTAACGGATCGTGCAGCCACGTCTCGATCCCTGAGTCAACAGGTGGGGACGTTTGCAACACAATAACCATCTGCACGAACAGTTCGACGGCGTTTGCAGCAGCATGGACTATCAACTCGGAGACCACGGCTGCGGTTACCCTTGACGCTGCATCACAGACAGGAGTGCCTGCGATGGTGTACTCAACGACGAATCTGGGTGCACGACTGGCAAAATGTCATCCTTCGGATGAATTCAGGTTCTGTTTACAGCATCATGATGGTCGCATCCGTGTTTGCTGACATGGCGGTGAACGCACATTGGAAGCGTGTATTCGTCATCGCCATACTGGCGTGTCACCTGGCGTGATGGTGTGGGGTAGCAATGGTTACACGTCTCAGTCACCTCTTGTTCGCATTGACGGCACTTTGAACAGTGCACATTACATTTCAGATGTGTTACGACCAGTGGCTCTACCCTACATTCAATCCCTGCGAAACCCTACATTTCAGCAGGATAATGCACGACCATATGTTGCAGGTCCTGTACGGGCCTTTCTGGATACATAGAATGTTGACTGCTGCCCTGGCCAGCACATTCTCCAGATCTCTCACCAACTGAAAACGTCTGGTCAATGGTGGCCGAGCAACTAGCTAGTCACAATACGGCAGTCACTACTGTTGATGAACTGTGGTATCGTGTTGGAGCTGCATGGGCAGCTGTACCTGTACACGTCAGCCAAGCTCTGTTTGACTCAATGCCCAGGCGTATGAAGGCCGTTATTACGGGCAGAGGTGGTTGTTCAGGGTACTGATTTCTCAGGATCTATGCAATCAAATTGCGTGAAAATGTAATCACATGTCAGTTCTACTATAATATATTTGCCTAATGAATACCCTTTTATGATCTGCATTTCTTCTTGGTGTAGCAATTTTAATGGCCAGTAGTGTGTAAAGAACACTCAAGGCATGTTCCATTTTCGTGTCATGAGCCATCACCTATCATAATGCTTTGTAATAGCTATCTAACCTCACGTGCACTATTTGAAGATGAACCTGAAAAGGTTCGAAAACCGGTTCATGGAATAAATAGCTATTTCAAAAAAGTGACTAGTTGCAGTTTCCTCTTAGGTAACCATTGACGAAGTGCGTCATTTAAAAAATGTCAAGCCGTCGTAGACGAAGGTACGCGATCTTGACCCGAATTTCTTGCAGTAAGTTGTGGTAGTTAAGTGACACAATGCGCCGTATATCGTGAAACTCTACTCCGAGGCATTCGATAGTACAGGTAAGCTGTAGAGGATCGATGCACGCTGGGGCTAACACGACTCCCATTATCATGGCGACCCATTTGGTGATACTGAGACAGCTGCCGGCAGTCACACAGCATGCGTCAGTCGATTCTAATGCGTCGGATAGATCGTCAGCGATGGGGATCACGAGCACCAGGTTCTATATATACGCTGTACAGTGAATGTGACGCCACGTAACGTTAATCGTATGAGGCGTTGACCTAGGCCGCAGAGGAGCGGTTCCAGTGCCAGGCCGTAAGTAAGGCCGACAGGGGGCAGCCCTGACACGCCGATCTGGAAAGCGGAAGGGACTGCGTGACACACCCACTGACGAGCACTTTGGAGGTCGCCCTCTGGAGGAGGCGTATCACGATGTCTATGAATTGCTGGGAGTACTCCGTGTGTTGGAGAAGGGACATCAGGTTTACGTGATCCATCCGATCGCAAGCTTGGCTAAAACCCAGTGACTCCAGCGCTCCCGGGATATTGGGTGCCCTCGAAGGGGCTATTATGTTCAAATGGTTCAAATGGCTCTGACAACTATGGCACTCAACATCTGAGGTCATCAGTCCCCTAGAACTTAGAACTACTTAAACCTAACTAACCTAAGGACATCACAGACATCGATGCCCGAGGCAGGATTCGAACCTGCGACCGTAGCGGTCGCGCGGTTCCAGACTGTAGCGCCTAGATCCGCGCGGCCACATCGGCCGGCGGTTATTATGTCACGGAGTCGAAGCAGTGTTGTGTGTTTGTTATTGATGCCCACTGGGGAAGCCTGATTTGGTGAGATGAAATGAGGCACTGTCCGCCACATACGTGTCACCAACTGTTCAATATCTTCATGATGTAGCTGAGGACTGTACGCAGGCGGTAATTATGTACTCGTGCGTCACCTGTCTGTTTGTGGAGAGGTATAATCAAATCACTCCTTCGACGAAGGTTGCGATGGGCGGTACCGTGGGGGACATAAGCTCCCGACAGATGTGCGACAACTTGGAGCCAGTAATTACTGCAAAGTTATATGAAACTCCACAGTGAGTCCGTCGGAGGCAGGAGACTTATTTAACGCTTCTTTGCCTATAGCGTCTATAAGGTCTCTAGTTTCGTCTAATAATTCATTTTATTAGCCCTGTGGAACTGTGCCACAAACAAATCGTGAGAGGTCTCTCACCATCGTCTGGTCGGAGCTTTGAGCCCAATACAGTCGTGACTAATGGTCAAAGAAGGCTGCTCCAATACCACATTTTATGGTGAGACGGCAGCCGTCTGCTGTAGTGATGTTATGTATCAGCACCCTTCGTTGTTATTTACGTTCTCGAGTGACGAGGTATTGGTGGATCGTTCCAATGCTTTTCTGTCGTGCGTTCACGCTCGGATGATCGTCCCTTCTAGGTGGCGCATATGGGCCACGACCTGTGCCTTCGCACCGTGGATTGTCGTCTGTCGTTCCGGCATGGGCGGCAGGGAAGTAGATTCGCGAAGCACGGTGGACGGTGTAATGAAAGTCTAGGAAGCAACTCCAAGCCGCGATTTCGCAACTATATGTAATCAAGGTTCTTCGTAGGGCCTGCATGATGCAATGTAACCACCAACTGGTATAGCTAGGATGCGATGGGGGTTGGCGGACGTACCAACTCCATCTGTCCTCGATGGCGCGTCGATAACCGGAGAAGCGAGATGAACTTGGTTTAACTTCCAGAGATGTCGGCAGCCCCACGTCCGTTGGTGGCGTAGGCCTCGTGATCAGAAAAGGTTACAGACTACACCTCCGCGTCGCTCGCTGTAGCCGCTAGAGGATGGGAGACGTAAATCATATCAATGCTACTGGACGAGTGACTCATAAAAGATATGAATCCCCGCCGATTTCCACGGACATGTTCCCATTTATCTACCAGCTGGAGGTCGCTGATGAGCGCTCAAAGTTCGGAATACAGTGAATAGCGCGGCAGCTGACCAGCTGATGCTTGAGCGCCTGGATGCTATTGAAATCGCCCCCTAGAACGAAGCCATAGTGACTGCACTGAAAGAGCGATGCTACACCTTCCGCGAAGAAGAGCCATTGTTCACGATGTCGATTCGTTCCTGAAGAGGCGTACACACTGATAAACTGAACGCCTAGCACCGTTATGTCTATACCTGTAGCGCCTGGGAGATACGATTCATTGTCTGCTTCGAGACCCTCAGTGAGTACAACATCGACAATGATGTTAGATAGCGAGGCGAGTGACACACGAACCGTGTAACCGTACATAGCGTCCACGTATCCCTCTTGGAGAAAGACAATGTTGATGTCTGGTGCACTGAACATGTCTTGGAGCAGCGACAGTTTCGTACGTGTCAGAAAGGTGTTAACGTTGATGGTCGCTACAGACCACCTCCTGCACGGTGGGGGGGATCGCCGTCATCATCGCCGTAAATACCGTGGCCTGTCGTCTGCAGGCTATGTCCCCACCAGCTGAGATGTGTGAAAAGCCACCTCTCCCTTTATTCATAATCTTCATTGTCGTCTCCCCAAGGTCTGAAAATTAACCATGGTTGTGACGGGATACCTACGAGCTGGGTTACCAAAGTTGAAATGCAGTCATTTCCTGCTGTGCATCGGTGAGAGGTGCAGTCTCCATCATCTGTTCGCCCGAGGAACTGGAAAGGGCTGGATAGAAGGCAGAGAGAGCAACGGGTGAGGACAGTTTTCCTGTGTCGTCGGTCATCCAGTCGTCAACCAGGGTAGACGTCTGTAGGAGGCAGTCATTTGAGGGTGTACTCTATCGTCGCTTTTCGTGTTTCCTTAGTGACCTCCTACTCTGGACGTGGGTTTCCGTGTCTGAATGGCTGCGTAATTCTTTCACTGCATCCTCTTCAGAGAGAAAAGCATAGGTAGGAAAACCTTCGTGTCGAGTTCCATTCTCTCATTCGAGTCTCCCTGGAAAGTTAATGTGCGACCTCCCTCAATCTGTCACGACTGTGGCATGGTGTCAGACAATTGTAAACTTGCCACTGTTGTGCAGGAGCACGTTCCCCGTCTTCCATGTGGTCCACTGTCTCTCATGATGGTCGACAATGTCACTCCTGCATAATTGATGGGAAGAACCGTAACTGTACGGAGTGGTGCCGAGTCACCTAATAAGATCTGTATGAAGAAAAAAAAAAAGTGACCCGTGGTCTAGGCGCAGTCCGCTGTTAGCAGCTGTGGGGCAAGGTCGTCGTGCCTGTGTCCCGCTTGTTTGCGTATCGCGAGCGCGAGTGTTTACTATTTACCTTCCGCTGCGGCGAGTGTCACGCGTCCGTGTCTCGGTATTGCCATGGCGCACTCGTAGCACAAGTCCACAATTAAGATCACATTTCAAGCGGACTACGCAAAACCTCGAGCATTTGAAATTAAACGTTTCATCCGGGAAGAATTTCATATTGCACCTCAAGACATCACTGGGATCCACTTTTCTAAAACACAAAGTGTCGTATACATAAGACTGATCAATGAAGAGGGGTGCACTGATGTTGCGTGCCGACACACTCATGGACTTAAATTTAAGCATCCTGATGGCCACATAGGAACTGTAACGATTGACCACGTTGGATTAAGCCTTCGTAGTTCGACGGTCTTCGAGCTGCCATTCGAAGTCCCGCCAGATGTTGTGATGACAGCTTTCAAACCGTACGGCAACGTGCTAGGCCACCTGGCTGAAAAATGGCAAACGTTTGAGACATAGACCGTCCTAAACGGAGTGCGACAAATTAAGATTGCACTGACGAAGCAAGTGCCATCCTACTTAGTAATTGGCGGCTGCAGAGCCATTGTCATGTACGACGGTACAACCGCGTAATTGCGCCGGCTGTGGCCAGGAAGGACATGTCCGATCGGCCTGTATTCAACGCCGACTGACTCAGACACCGGTTGGTGAAGTTCCATCCACGGCGACTCCTACTTCACTCCCCATTACGTATGCAGCGCTGCAACCGCCACGGCTGTTCCTGTCCAGGATCGCAACTCCATAGTGCAGTCAATGATAGATGACGGTGTGGCGGACAACATATCCCCCTCCACGACGTCATCGGCAGACTTGCCTCAATTGTGCCACCGACCTAAAGGGAAGATGGAAGTAGAAACAGAAATTGTCCCGACTTCCGCCTTCCAACAAATGGAGACCGCATCAGACGATTGCCGCCCGCACTCTGACACAGAGAAACATGTCCGAAAACAACGGTCCCCCCGAAAACGCAAGAAACGGCGCCATACGCCATCCGATGATTGCCTGCTCCGGATGTGTGACCCGGACGAACATCCGGCGTCGGACGACACTTAGGGATCTACTACCACAACTCACCCTTCCCGTCACGATGCTACGGCGAGTACAGTTTCTGAGCCTCGGACTGACAACACCACTTCTGCTACTGAACTTGCGCGCGAGCGCTCTACTGCCAGCACTAATCAACAGTTACCAATTGCTGCATCTGATTCTTGGGCGGATGATGTCGAGGATGAGCCACAGCACCCGGAGGATGCCGAGGGCAGATATGCTCCCTCGGCTGTATCCAGCACCGACCAACCACGGTGACTACGGCTGTATGGTCAATCTATGTGGGGCCGCCCCTGCCGCGCACACCTGGCCTCCTAAACAACCCGGTTGCCGACCTGGCTGACCAAACATACCGTCTAGCAACGATTAACCTCAACAACATACGTGCCCGTCATAACCTAGCGATGCTACAGAATCTGCTCAAAGCAGCAGACATTGCGCTCCTTCAAGAGGTGTATGTCGCAGACTTCAAGGAACCCTATGGCTACAAGACTTGGCTTTCACATGCGTTGGCCAATGGCAGTGTTGTGGCGATCCTCCTCCGCAAAGGTATACCCGCAGAAGTACCCTGACGCAAGAGGCATGGCTCTTACTATCCAAGGAGTCAAACTTATTAGCATCTATGCACCGTCAGGATCTGGTCGGCGTCGCAAACGATCCACCTTTTTCGCTCATACAATCACGCCCCTCTTCATGGGCTGTCAAGACGCCTTGATATTCGGAGGGGACTTCAACTGTAGCCAAGCAGCTAAGGATCAGTTACCACATCATTCTCCCTGCACAGAACTTGCGACAATTATAAATAATCTCCAATTGGAGGACTGGTGGAAACATGTTTGTGGTGATCGGCCCGGATTTACTCACTACACCAGCCATTCCTCCAGCCGCAGCGACCGGATTTACATCTCGCGCTCTATAGCTGTGGAGACGAGAGCTGCCGAAGTTTGGCCCACAGGGTTTTCTGACCACAAGGCCTACATCTGCGTCATTACCCTCGGTCGCCAAAAGGTATGGCACAGCCATGGAACCCACCTAGCCTCACAGAGGTGATCGCCGAAGTCTCTCAACTCACTTATGGCACGATCTCTCCGACAGCGATGGCGGATTTGACTGCAGATGTAACGGAAGAGGAAATCATTGAAGCAATACAGGCGGGGGCTGCTCATAAGTCCCCCGGAACTGATGGCCTTCCTCTGGAATTTTACCGGACATATCAACAATTGCTGGCACCAGCATGGACTGATATTTGCCGCGATCTTATGTCTCCCATGACGCAGATCCCTGGGACGTTCCTAGAAGGACTGATTGTGCCCATACACAAAACACGAGGCGGATCCAGGATCAGTGATTATCGCCCCTTGACCTTACTCAACAGTGACTTGAAGATTTTCACCTAGCTTCTGGCGGCACCCCTAAAGCGATCGCCAGGCATCGTTAGTTGGTGACCATAATATTCAGACTGCACTGTGCCGATATCGAGATATGATCGCGCTAGCCAAAGCTCGCCACCTGCCAGGAATTTTGGCCTAACTCGACTTTAGCCATGCCTTTGACATAGTCGACCACACATTTTTGATGGAGGTACTGCAACACATGGGGTATCCGGACATCATAGTTAAGGTACTGATGCGTCTCCTACGCGGCGCGACATCCAAGCTGTTATGTAATGGCCGTCTCACGCCGCCGGTACAGATCCAGCGATCGGTGCGACAAGGCTGCCCTCTTTCGGCGATATTGTACGCCCTCGTCTTGGAACCACTCCTCTGCGGCCTCCGACAACGCCTAACTGGGATGTGGGCACACTTTTTGCTGCACTGCCTATGCGGATGATCTGGTACTCCTTCTTCGCAGTAATGACGATGTTCGTGCAGCACTAGCGTGGGTGGCGACCTATGGCGCGGCATCGGGGAGCAATCTCAATCTCCACAAATCGCACGCCATGTCTATAGGCAGAGGTCTACCCGACGAGAGCGTCGCACCACTACGAATCAGTGACACAAGCCGCTGTCTTGGCATTGGAGTCACATCTAACATGAAGCGTTCAACAGCCCTTAACTACAGGCGTTTATAGAATCAGATGAGAGCAGGAATAAGTGACCACCGTCTTAGACATCTAGACCTCCTGCAACGGACGCGATATGCTAACGTTTATTTGGCGTCACATATCTCCCATTTTGCATAGATACTCCCGATACCTCCTACTCACCGCATTTTGGCGGTTTTGGGATCCTTTGTTAATACGGGCATGTTATTTAAGATTCCTTACGAGTCCCTAACCCTCCCGAGGAGCACAGGGGGTTTAGGCCTTTGTCATGTTCAGAACACAGCGAAGGCCCTGTTCGTCAGCTGTGAACTGCAACTGTGGCGACGAAGTCCGACATGTCTGAAGGCCTTACGACCAACCTCACTCGCGCCCCATGTGATGATATCGGACATCCCAGCACCTTTCTTCTACATTAGCCAATTCTTCCTTGAATTAAGCTACATTCGTACCGCACTACTACCCACACGCTTGATGATGACGAGGGCGATATATGCTGCCATGCAAATGAATAGGACGTCGAATGTGATTGAAAGCAAACACCCCACTAGAAAATGGCGTGCTGTGTGGCAGGCAGTGAATGCCACCACCCTTGATACTGACGTGAAATCTGCATGGTACATAACTGTTAATGAGATACAGTTGTACTAGTCCCGCCTACATCACATCCACCTCGCCGATTCACCCTTTTGTGCCACATGTCAAGTGACTGACACGGTGAACATCGTTTAGAATGCGGGTCGGCAAAGGACCTTTGGTATTTGGTGCGCCAGATATTGGCTTTTCTCACACTCACGACTCCCGACAGGATAACTACTCGATCGCTTCTTTTCCCCGATGAGATGTATTTCCCAAGAGCAAAAACGAACTCTGTGACGTTGGTTAGCGGCCACGCTGTTCACTACCTATTCGGTAATGGCGAAAAGACAGTACCCGATTTTTGGTATTACTCGACGAATGACATTGTGCGATCGTCAAGAACCCTAAATACAGGCAATATTTTTCTAATTTTCTTTGGAGCGCATTCCATAATCCGCCTCATAGCTGGGTAATCGATGACATGAGAAGATAACCATAGCACCTGTTTCCAGTTCCTTTTTTTTATGAGATTGAACAAACAACGGAAACAACACAGCAACGAGACCACAGCCATTGAAAAATTCGCAGCCGGCTATAGTATGGAGCATCGTTATGTCGTAACAGGAAGACTTCCTATTATTCTGTTCATGTAGCCGAAGAGGAACGGCTTTCCTTTATCCATCTGGAAAAAAAGCGTAGTGTCAACGTCTTCGGTCCTGAGTTCGAATCCCGCCGCTGCTTAAACTTTGATTAATAATCAGCACTGTCGGCCGAAGACTTCCGGCATAAGAAGTCAGCCTCATTCCGCCAACGGTCTTGCCAAAGAGGGTGGAGGAGCGGACAGAGGTTCAGTGCACTCTCTTGTCCTAGGGGTGTGAAACTGCCCCTAAAGGCGTATGAATCAGTAATGATCAACGGCATGAGGATGCAGAAGGAAATGGAAACCACTACATTAAAGACACGTAACGTGTATCCATAGGACATGTGGCCTGTAGTTGAAGAAGTGTCATTATGATCTCTCCATTGGCAAAATATTCCGGAATAGTACCCCATTCGGGTCTCCTGGAGGGGTCTGCCAAGGGGGAGATTACGATGAGAAAAGGATTGGATAATCAACGAAATAATAACATTCTAAGAGTCAGGGCTTGGAATGTCAGAAGCATGAACGTGGTAGGGAAACTAGAAAATCTGAGAAGAGAAATGCAAAGGCTCAGTATAGATATAGTAGGTGTCAGTGAAGTGAAGTGGAAAGAAGGCAAGGATTTCTGATCAGATGAGTATAGAGTAATATCAATAGCAGCAGAAAATGGTATAACGGCAGTAGGATTCGTTATGAATAGGAAGGTAGGGCAGAGAGTGTGTTACTTTGAACAGTTCAGTGACAGGGTTGTTCTTATCAGAATCGACAACAAACCAACTCCGACAATGATAGTTCCAATATACATGCCGACGTCGCAAGCTGAAGATGAAGAGATAGAAAAAGTGTATGAGGATATTGAAAGGGTGATACAGTATGTAAAGGGGGATGAAAATCTAATAGTCATGAGGGACTGGAATACACTTGTAGGGGAAGGAGTAGAAGAATAGGTTACAGAAAAATATGGGCTTGGGACAAGGAATGAGGAGAAAGACTAATTGAGTTCTGTAGCAGGTTTCAGCAAGTAACATGGAATGCTCTGTTCAATAACCACAAGAGGAAGAGGTGTATTTGGAAAAGGCCGGGTGATATGGGAAGATTTCAGTTAGATTACATCATAGTCAGACATAGATTACGAAATCAGATACTGGATTATAAGGCGTATCCAGGAGCAGATGTAGACTCAGATCACAATATAGTAGTGATGAAAAGTAGGCTAAAGCTTAAGACATTAGACAGGAAGAATCGATACGCCAAGAAGTGGGGTACAGAAGTACTAAGGAATGACGAGATACGCTTGAAGTTCTCTAAGGCTATAGATAAAGCAACAAGGAATAACTCAGTAGGCAGTACAGTTGAAGAGGAATGGACATCTCTAAAAAGGGCCATCACAGAAGTTGGGAAGGAAAACATAGGAACAAAGAAGGTAACTGCGAAGAAATCATGGGGAACAGAAGGAATGCTTCAGTTGATTAATGAAAGAAGGAAGTACAAAAATGTTCCAGGAAACTCAGGGATACAGACATACAAGACGCTGATGAATGAAATAACTAGGAACTGCAGGGAAGTTAAGATGAAATGACTGCAGGAAAAATGTGAAGACATCGGAAAAGAAACCATTGTCGGAAGGACAGACTCAGTTTACAGGAAAGTCAAAAACAACCTTCGGTCACGTTAAAAGCAGGGGTGATAACAGTAAGAGTGCAACGGGAAATCCACTGTTAAATGCAGAGGAGAGAGCGGATATGTGGAAAGAATACATTGAAAGCCTCTATGAGGGGGAAAATTTGTCTGATGTGATAGAAGAAGAAGAAACAGGAGTCGATTTAGAAGAGATAGGGGATCCGGTAGAGGAATCATAATGTAAAAGAGCTTTGGAGGACTTAAGATCAAATAAAGCAGAAGGAATAGATAACATTCCACCAGAATTTCTAAAATAGTTGGGGGAAGTGGCAACAAAACGACTATTCACATTGGTGTGTACAACGTATGAGTCTGGCGACATATCATCTGACTTTCGGAAATGCATCATCCACACAATTCCGAAAATGGCAAGAGCTGACAAGTGCGAGAATTATCGCACATCAGCCGAGCAGCTCATTCATCCAAGTTGCTTACAAAAATAATATACAGAAAAATGGAAAAGAAAATTGAGGACGCGCTAGATGACGATCAGTTTGGCAGTAGGAAAGGTAAAGGCACGAGAGAGGCAATTCTGACGTTGAGGTTAATAATGGAAGCACGACTAAAGAAAATTCAAGACACGTTCATAGGATCTGTCGACATGGAAAAAGCGTTCGACAATGTAAAATGGTGCAACATGTTCGAAATCCTGAGAATAGTAGGGGTAAGCTATATGGAGAGACGTGTCATATACAAGATGTACAACAGCCAAGAGGGAATAATAAGAGTGGACGACCAAGAAAGAGTGTAAGACAAGGATGTAGCCTTTCGCCTCTACTGCTCAATCTGTACATCGAGGAAGCAATGATGGAAATAAAAGAAAGGTTCAGGAGTGAAATTAAAATTCAAGATGAAAGGATATCAATGACACGATTCGCTGATGACATTGCTATCTTGAGTGAAAGTGAAGGATTACATGATCTGCTGAACGGAATGAACAGTCTAATGAGTACAGAATATTTTGAGAGTAAATCGAAGAAAGACGAAGGTAATGAGAAGTAGTAGAAATGAGAACAGCGAAAATTTAACATCAGGATTGATGGTCACGTAGTGGATGAAGTTGAGGAATTCTGCTACCTAGGCAGTAAAATAACCAATGACGGACGGAGCAAGGAGGACATCAAAAGCAGACTTGCTATGGCAAAACGGGCATTCCTGGCCAAGAGAAGTCTACTAATATCAAATATCGACCTTAATTTGAGAAAGAAATTTCTGAAAATGTACGTCTGGAGTACAGCATTGTATGGCAGTGAAACACTGCCTATGGGAAAACTGGAACAGAAGAGACTCGAAGCATTTGAGATGTGGTGCTACAGGTGAATGTTGAACATTAGGTGGACTGATGAGGTAAGGAATGAGGAGATTCTGCGCAGAGTCGGAGAAGAAAGGAATATGCGGAAAAAACTGATAAAAAGAAGGGACAGGATTACAAGACATCTGTTAAGACATGAGGGAAAGACTTTCATGGTACTAGAGGGAGCTGTAGAGGACAAAAACTGTAGAGGAAGACAGAGATTGGAATACATCCAGCAAATAATTGAGGACATAGGTTTCAAGTGCTATTCTTAGATGAAGAGGTTAGCACGGGAGAGGAATTCGTGGTGGACCGCATCAAACCAGTCAGTAGACTGATGACCAAAGAACAAGCAAAGCTGATGTTCAGTACACTCCGAACGTACATGAGCTTCCTGGCCGCAATTGGAACAAGTACATGGCTGTCTGTTGTATTCACGACTGCCCGACATTCGCCTATGACTAGGTGGGGTTTTTCAGTTCTTATTTGTCGTACGCCATTGAAGACTGGGTAAATTTCAAAGGTGTTTCGTTTTCTGTCACATGGCTACTGCCATCCCATATAGTAAGAAAGCCGCGCTGACTACATCTGGCGACACTTTAAGTGGGAGTTCAAAGAATCGTAGAGTGCGTAAACCCAGTCCCATGTGGTCGACAGTATCCACCTCGATGTGGCTACTGGAGGGTTTGAACGTTATAATGTTCGTACATCTGCTCACAACAGCGTTACATGTCGTCTTAGTCACCATATTGAGGTAGATGCAAACAATGTGCTCTGTGAGCCATGCCTGGCTCGTGTTCCCACCATCATGTATTTAACACCCTGTTTTTAACGTACTTCCACCTCACTACGTTAATTTTAATTACTACTGCATGGGTGCTTATTTAAATATAAGATTGAAAATACTTTTTAAATTTTTCGTAGCTGTATGTCCGATTACGCTGTTTCGTAATCGGTTGGCCCTGACTAGTATTATTACACTATCTGACTGCAAAGAACAACAACAAGAATGAAATGAAATTTTTCGTTGACACAATTAATTAATTAAGTCCCCAGCAACTATGAAACCTACGAAACCAAAGCATAAGTATAACTGTTCTGTATGTGGAAGTATGACTCAACACACATCTGGCACGGTTCTTCTTCAACAAGACAAGAATTTTTTTATACCAATTTTACTGACGTGATAAAAGAAAATTACAAATACTATAATTGCTCAAGGAAAGTAGAATTACACTCTAATACAAGAACAGACGCCAGATGCTTTGTTGACTGAACCTGTAATGACGCATTATTTAGGACACTAAAATAAAAACAAACTGAGTTAATTACCTCATTTATATTGATAAAAATCATTCTAATCCTTACATTATATCTCAACCAGAACCCTCCAATATCACATCTCAGCAAGCACTGCCTAATAGCACATCTCAACAAACACTCTCTGCTACAACATCTCAGCACAGACTACCCCGAGTCCTCGACAGGCACTGACTACGACGAGCTCTCTCCAAGCACTGACTTCTACGAGTTCTTAACAGGCACTGACTAGTACGTGCTCTCGACAAGCACTGACTTCTACGAGTTCTTAACAGTCACTGCGGAGGCGGCTTAATAATACTCTTTGGCGCAATCTCTGGCGCAGTGGCTCAGTGTAGCCACCTTTCATATGCCCCTCCTCCACAGGCCAGAATTTGATGGTATTTTTGCCAGCATTGGTGGTGAAAATACCACCAAATTCGTCCAGAAAAATACAGACAAAAATAAAAGATAATATTAATACCTAAATATCACATAATTAGTTAAAATTTTGGCTTTGCACTGACCTTTCAATAACCTAATATATGAAATACAGTAAGCAATACAACTTCTTTTCATACATGTGACTTTACATAATAGTTTGCACAATACACAAAAAATCAGTTTATACAAATGTTCACATAAAATACTTTTAATTATTCAAAAAAAAAAAAAAAACAAATATTTGATAATTCCAGCCCAGCAATGGTCAACAGTTGCAGACACCAACAAGTGACATCGTTTCAGCAGAAGCAGTCCATCAGTTGCACCCAGCAATGTTGAGCAGGTGCAGACACCGACAAGTGACATCATTTCAGTAGAAGCAGTCCATCAGTTGCACCCAGCAATGTTGAGCAGGTGCAGACACCAACAAGTGATATCATTTTAGTAGAAGCAGTCCATCAGTTGCACCCAGCAATGTTGAGCAGGTGCAGACACCAACAAGTGACATCATTTCAGTAGAAGCAGTTCCATCTGTGGCACCTAGTAAAATTGAAGAGGTACACACAGCAACAAGTCACATTAGTTCAGTAGAAGCAGTCCATCAGTGGGACCCAGCAATGTTGAGTAGGTGCAGACATCGGCAAGTGACATCATTTCCATAGAAGTAGCTTCATCTGTGCACCCAGTAATGTTGAGCAGGTGCAGACACCAACAAGTGACTTCATTTCAGTAGAAGCAGTTCCATTAGTTGCACCCAGCAATGTTGAGCAGGTGCAGACACTAACAAGTGACATCATTTTAGTAGAAGCAGTCCATCAGTTGCACCCAGCAAAGTTGAGCAGGTGCAGACACCAACAAGTGACATCATTTTAGTAGAAGCAGTCCATCAGTTGCACCCAGCAATGTTGAGCAGGTGCAGACACCAACAAATGACATCATTTTAGTAGAAGCAGTCCATCAGTTGCACCCAGCAATGTTGAGCAGGTGCAGACACCAACAAGTGACATCATTTTAGTAGAAGCAGTTCTAACAGTGGCACCCAGCAATGTGGAGTAGGTGCAGACAGCAAGAAGTGACTTCATTTCCATACAAGTAATCCATCAGTTGCACCTAGCAATGATGAGCAGGTCCAGAGAGCAGTCCATGATATTCATTATCACTGATCACACAGTTCATCAGCAGAAATTAATCATTCCTAAGTGTCACACATTATGTTGAAAAAGTGCAGGTAACAGTTCATAATATTTACCATCACTAATCAGACAGTTCAGGCATGAACAATAGTTTGAATGCACATACAAATGCTTTTACACTAAACATACAAATCATAACAAACACACAAATGATGTCAGATAATTTTCATAATAACTATTACAAATACTCAAATATCAGTAAACCTATAATATTTATGGGTGTCAGTGCAAGCCACTACAAACAAATAAAATAATATTTACGAGATAGGTGGGTAGGATTAGGAAAGGAAAACACACAAAACACACTCATTCATCTTTCATCCACATTAAGTACTACTGTGTAATTGAATGGTGTTAACTGTGTAAATGTAATTCTGTCAAAATCTGATGTTCATCATGTGTATCAAGTAGTAGTGGCAGCAATGTATAACAGTCAATAATAGTTAGGTCAACGTCATAGTCATCATGTCAAGACCAATGTTTGCCTAGCCAGATCAAATGTACTGTTGTTGAACAACTGTCAGTGTCCCAAGATATGCAAATACTTCCTCTCTTCAAAAAAAGTATATACCGCTTAGTGATTTAACAAAGTGTGTGTATAGACTATCTTCCTTCTACTTTAGTGTTCTAGTCTGCTATCTTCATCCTCCTTGTTCCATAAGACCAACAAAAAAAAAAAAAAATGTAACCACCAAAACTCCAATAATCATCAACTTCACACAATCTCAATAATACCTCTTCAATACGTCGATACATATAAACCTTATTGCCAATATATGCTCCTCACTTACTTTACCTCTTATCCACCAAAACTCCAATAATCATCAACTTCACACAATCTCAATAATACCTCAATAATACCTCTTCAATGCGTCGATACATATAAACCTTATTACCAATATCATTTCACTTCCATAACAACTCTTTCCTCTAGTCAGTCTCCTCGAACAAGTACAGATAAAATCCTAATGCAAACCTCATCATCCCATACAATCCGGAGACACATTGTCAACACACAACCTCTGTGTAATCCATCTGAGCCAAATCTTCTACTCATTATGAATTATAAACAAAAGAAATGCATACATGACCTCTAACAGACTTAGTTCGAATAACTCTCAGTAATTAAGTACGATTACGGAATGTGAATGATCACAATATTTCACAGTGTGTACACCACTTCAAGAATTATGGCAGAAGCAAACATGTGGAGTATTTCTTGTATCAAGTGTCACTTCCTATTTCAGTTGCTCACGAAAAATGCAGTGTAATAACTGTTAATGGTCTAAACCTAGTAATGGTATGTCATGTCGTTAGCTTCCTTCCTATTAGCATACAGTTATACAGTATCCATAAAACCTCCAGCTCATGTGACTTCTATGAAGTTTCTTGTACTAATGTCGTTCGTCGAATTATAGCAGTTCATTTTCTTTTCTTAAAAATATAAGGCACTGAGCGTAAGCAAAACAAGCAATAGCGAGTAAATATACCAGTAGAGAACAGAATGTCAAAAAGTGGATGCAGCACAAATCCTACAACGAGGCTCTGCCAAGCGAACAATCTGTAACCTATACCATAGTGTAACCTAAACTCTATATTCGTACACTGTACATCAGCATTTCTATACACCAAATTAAAGAGTAGTTATGACAACAACAGATATGTATAAATATGCAATCAATACGCAAAGCAGTAAACATATGTTATCTAACATAATAAACAGGTCATTAGCCTCATATCAGCATAAGCAAATAAATGTTCTTATGTCATCTTAATAAGTAAACATGAAGGCGCAAGCAGATAAATCACAAAGTATAACTTACATACCTAAACACATCAGCACAATAATCAGGTGACAATTATAATTTAAATAAATAAGCACAGCAGGCACATAACTAAAAAGTATGACATCAGTGAAAAAGCTGTGCAGCCAAGCGATGCATAATATATACAAATAACAATCCTGTTCATTAATAATCATTGTCAAAATCAGTTAACGTACGCAAGCACGTCGCTTCACAAGTAATTTCATAGAACATGAAATTAGCACAAAGTATGAATCACGTAATCGCGAGCAGCAAATTACGTCTAAAGTACGTACCTAAGTGGAAATATGTTACCTGAAAAATGAACTCAATTAATAGTTACCTTTTTTAGTTTATTAGTTTCTTCTTCGAAATTACATTCTTCCTGAGAATTTCTCGATAGCGAGTCCTCTTAACGTCGGAGACACACAGAATTTACCTGAAGTTCTTAAATATTTTATAGAACCGTATCCTGAAAAATACTGAATGTTAATAACATAATTCATCAAATCACTATAGCTTTATACTGAATTTAATCGGAGAAATTAAACTGTGTATTTATTTACGGCTGTCAGTGCATTCGCACTGAGCGCTCGATCAGCTGTAGGCGCGTGACGTAGGAAGCAATTGTTCGCGGTCAACGACTGCCTTGTGCGGCGCGCAGACTTGACTGTTGCTTTGAGTATGTGCCGCCGCCAAAACACAGCGCGGTATCCTTGTACTCTCCGCATGTTTACATCTAGCTGTTGGTTTCTCAAAAGTATGTCATTCCACAAAAATTTTTACGTTAGATATATGATGTATTCCTTTAGAGCGTCGAGATTTAAGAATTTCTACTTCGACAGTGTTATTATGAATAATTTTGCGAATTCTATACGGACCGTTATAAAGCAGAAAAAATTTGCGACACAAGCCTTTTCCTTTGTGAGACAAACGATGAGACTTAATTAACACCTTTTGACCAACTGACAAGATTTTTGAACGACCAGGACGCTTAGCTGATCTCTCTCTTCTAGCAGCCGCAGATGCAATATTTCGTAGAGCCAGGTTGACAACTTCAGAATGCCGCAGTTTCCGTGAAGGCGGAAAAGGAACGATTTCAGATATGCGATTTGCTGGTGCTTTGTTTTTTAATATTAGTAAAGGCGGTAAAGAAGTTGAATCATTAGGAAGTTCATTCAGAATGTTTTGAAAAATATGAAGATACTGATCCCACGTTCTGTGATTCTGATGATAATAAAGACGACACAATTTATTGATTTCCTTCATCCATCTCTCTGAAGCGTTAGATTGAGGGTGAAAAAGTGAAATGAAAATTGGTTTAATTTTACGACGCTGTAGAGTACGAAGCCAAATTTTAGAACGAAACTGCGATCTATTATCTGATATAACCTTATCAACATGACCAACTTCTTTAAGAAAATGTTTGATGAAAGCGTTAGATACTGAACGAGCTGTTGCTTTGCGTAAAGGTGTAAAACACACATATTTTGACGTCAACTCCACTGCCACGAAAATGTACGCAAAACCATTAGTAGAACGAACCACTGGACCGAACAAATCGACTGCAGCCATCTCCTTTAATTTCGCTGGAATGATAGGAAACAACGGTGCTCTGTGAGAAACTGTTGGCGGCTTAGCCTTTTGACATAATTTGCATTTGGCCAGAACAGATCGAATACGTTTTTCCATATTACTGAAGTAGCAATTTTCTCGTAATTTGTGAATGCATTTTCTGGGACCAAAGTGTGCATAACTGAAATGCGTATACCAAATCAATTTATTGACCCACTCATCAGGAATACAAACTAACCAAACAGAGTTGTCGACCGATTTTCGTTTAAAAAGAATGTCATTGCGAACTGAATAGCATCTAGTTTCTCTGGATCAGGAAGAATACCTTCTGCAGCAATAATGTGACCGAGAAATTTCACCTGTGAACGACCAAATTCTGATTTTTCCAAGTTTACTGTAATGCCAACTCTTGCAAAGATACGTAATAATGAATCCAAAATTTTGTTATGCTCACTCCAAGAATGTTTAGCAATAAGAATATCGTCAACATATGAAGTAATGTTGTCACGAAGATAAACAGGTAAAATTTCGTTTGAACTACAAATGAATGCTGCAGAAAATATAGTAAGTCCAAACGGTAATTTCCGAAGTCACTTTTGGGTAAATTAGTCATATCAGGTTATTGTTTACTTACTCTCTAGATAGATTGATAGTCGAAGAGTTGGTTTGACAGATGCAAAGAATAGTGAAAGAGTAGGCAGCGGTACAGATAACTAAAAGGGAAATAGCACCACTACAGCTCGGGGCCCTATGCTCGCTACGGCACATATTCACTTAGAGTAGTGAATCCCCTGAGGACTTTAATAGCCGCACATAATTTCTAGTTTGTGACTTAGTGGCACATCTGGCGGAAGTGCGTACGTAAATTGATCTAGCCATGAACATGGATGTATGTCATTCTTAGAATTACGGAAGATCTTAAATTTCCGAACAGTCAAAAAGTGTTTATAGTCAAAATTTTCGCCTCGTGGCGACAAAGACCTACCGCGTCTGTCCCAGTCCCAATGACGATTATTGTAAAGTTCGCGCGCCTGGTGCTCTCTTGTTGCATCCCGTAAATGAAACAAATTATTTTCTTCAAACCCCTCAGCTATCTGTGATTCTAAACTTCTTCTACTGTCTTTTCCTACAATTTCGCCTTCAATTTGTTTGACTTCCTTTCGTAATGCCTCAACTTCCCTTTTAACGCGTTCATTAAATTTTCCCTGATTTTCAACATGTTTATTTATGTTCTGGTACTCTTCGGTTTCTGCGAATGGTAATGGAGCTGTATCATCCGAATCTCTGTCCCCATGTAAACTAAGATTTGTCAGTTTATCTGATATCTCCTCAACTCTTTCCGCTAAATCACCTATTTTTTCTTTCTGTTTGTTTACGTCTTCCGTAAGTGTCGCGACTCGGGTTTCAGTATTGACACATTTGGTAGTTAACTGTTCATATTGTTGTGTTAGATTATTTAATCTGTCATTTGGTACGGATTCCTCGATTCTCTCAAATATTTCTTCCTTATCTTTCGCACGTTGTAAATTTAACTCTGAAAATTTCTGTACTATCACGCGATCTCTTTCTTCCTGTTCTCTATCCTGTTCCCTTTGTCTGATCTCTACTGCAACTAATCTATTATTGTGAGCATTCAAAATCGGTTGTAATTCTTCTCTGATTTCTTTCTTTAATTCACCTTTCATATTTTTGAAACATGTTGTAACACTACCGCCCTACTCGGACGTAGGTTAGCTATATAAAGCCTGTACTGTAATAAGTTCACGGTAATAAGTTGACCGCGTGTACCTAATAGAAGCAAGATCGGACTTATATTCAGTCAATAACCACAGTGATGCATCAAGTAAATGTACAGTATAATTACTCTTTCGCATGGACAAGAAGTACACACAGTAGATGCTACCTATAACTAACAATTCGGTCGCCAGCCTACTTAGGCAATTAGTGAGTTTTTCCTTGTACAAGTGGGTGCATGTATAAGCATAGTAACACGTAGTAATGATGCGTTATATGGCAAAGTTTGGAACCCGAAAAATCCACTGAACTAAAGTTTTCTCTTTTTGGTACTAATTTGGACGAGCTACATTTACACAACACCACACAGTAATGATTACTATGAACTGCATTTTGTATGTTGAGCAGACTGAAATCGGGCATAGATTGCCCTAACGTCGACAATCTTAAAAGTACACACACAATATCGCTATGAATAATGGAAAAACTCTAATACATTTAGGATTAATATAGAATTTAGCTTTACTGGTCAAATTTGATCAGTACACATCAAGGTTTGAACGAATGAACAAGAGCAAAAAGGGGGGGGGGGGGGCCCTGAAACTGTTATAGTCGTTATTCTGAAACTATCTAGTACTGAAGGCAAATTAACACACAAAATTATCAATCTCTGGATAACTACTCTTTTGTCTTACTTCTGAATAATTTAACTGTCATTATTTCTGTCTCAAATTAATTAAATAACATCGCTAACTCAATCCAACAAAAACTCTTTTGTTCTTTACCAATATTTGCAACAGCACACAGAACTATAGATTCCTTTATGGCATAGATTAATCTGCTGGTAATTTTCATTAACACAAACATTAAACTTTCAGTTTAGGATACTCGGATTGCACAATACGAGGTAAGGATCCTGTCTAGGTCAGTGATCAGGATAAGTCATGGCTAAAGCAATTCTGGTGAAAGTCACGTTATTATTGAACCATTAGAAACAGTTTCGACACTGGTCCACACAGATACACTTCTAAAGATGAAATAAATGTTTGACCTGTGCAAGTCGGTGCGGCGGTTGGCGGGCAGCGAGATAGCGGGCAGCACGGCACACACGCAAGCACGGCTAAGGCTCACACAACATCGGCACTTTCCATCTTCTTAGCGTCGTAATCTTTCCAATTTTGTGCCTCAGAATATAGCCATGCCAAGTAGTCGTCGGAATCGGTTCATCCGAGGCTCAATGGAATCCACTTTTCCTGGGTAGCCTCCTCGGTACAGTACGTGTACTTCCGACTGTTGCTCGCCTCCGACTGTGTTACTGAGCCCGTTGTGCCGAACCGCGCCCAGTGTGCGTTTTCCCGCCTCGCCTGCCTCCACCTTTTCCCGCTCCCCTACAGGTAGGGTATTCACCACAGGTTTTCTACTACACATATCCTAATGCATTACCTACGTATGGACCAAGTGTATAAATTATAATTTTCACATCTTACAATAATTTTAACATTAAATACACTTTCCTTTGATTACCACATTATTTGAAATCTAACATAAATAATATTCGTTTCAAAAGTTACTCACAGTTTCTTTAACATGACACGAAAAGAATCGAAAAAGAAATTCAACACATTGCTCTTATTAATTTATCTAAATTCATAAAGAAAAAAATTCTTATACGTATAATTCTCGTTACACATGCCCCTGTTTCCAGAAAATTTTCTTAAGTCCAAATTTCATGGGAACACTAAAGCTTACAATTATACAGTGGTTCTGAAATTTTACTTAACTGTCCAAAAAGATTTACACTACATATTTCCTTTTGCTCACTGTATATAGGTTTACACTTTTTTAATACTTCAAGAATACTGACTTGTCATTTACTCAAGTGCCTTTCGCACAGTCCAACTTCCCATCACAATCTCACTAAAATAGCAATTTACTTATTTTTTCTAAATTTCTCAAAGAAATAATTTAAAATTCTGAAATACAAACATTGAACTACAAAAACAATTGCATATTTTGTATACACTATAAGATGATTTGTCGCTGCTTGCTTTGAATAGCAGTCCATTTTCTTACTTACTAAACAAAACACACACACATATATTCAGAAAATTAACTACATATATTTGCTGCCTATTATGTGGATTTGGGCAGTCCTTTTCACTTCATATTGTGACATCTCCTGGATCATATTTACAATTTTCCATCGATTATTTATCTGCCCTCATTGGTATTTGGCAGTCCTCCATATTATGGTTCATACACTGCCCATTTTCATTTTTGACAGTCCCATCTTTTATCTGGCTGATAGCATTTATCCTTTCTTTTCAGTCCTTTTCTCCATACATTTTTACAGTTACAGTACAATTGGTAATCTGAAACTCACATAACCACATTAGCACACTTTCAAGGGTATACAGACATTCACAAAGATTAGATACATTTAGGATAACTTGGGTTCAGCATAAGATACAGCACATTTACTCGTTCCTAGGCACATACAGTTTCAGGTCTACAATATTTCTTACGCCTAAAGGTCTTTTGGATTTTGGGTAGATCAGGTAGTAAGCATTGTCGTGTGGGATATTCTGTATTATATATGGTCCATTATAAATATATTTAAATTTTGAAATTTCATGGTTTAGTTCACTAGACTTTTCGTGGGTTTTTAAAAGAACATAATCTCCAATTTTAAATTTTGAAACTTTTAAATTTTTATTGTGTCTTTTAGATCTAGATTCAGCCTTTTGCTTTGCCCTTTTTATCACCAATTCTTTCTTTTTATCCAATCCCAAACTTGTACAAGGTGGAAACTCTAGTTTTTCTTCAATTAAACTTTTACTACTTCTGCCTAACAAAATTTCTTCCAGTGGAAATCCTGTAGTTTCATGATGTAATGTGTTCATGACATTCTCAAAATCCAATATAAATCTGCCCCAGGCTCTAATTCAACAAACAATAATTCACTTTCAGATAAAACTGAGTTACAGTAATAATAAAGTCATGCATAATATTAATAATATATAAAAATACAACATCCTGCCCCCTAATCTCTTTATTAACAAGGCAGTCTTTTCTGGTTCATAAAACAGTCACTTAAGTCTGGTGGCTTCTTAGGCTTCTGGAGTTCAAAGTCTTTGCTTACTTGAACTCTTCGCAAAATAAACACAGAGTCGTCAGGTGGCTCTTTCTTTCTTTGTTCGGTCTCAACGTCTGGATTTTGCTTTGAAGTTTCTTCATCATTAGGTACAATGCCACAATTAACTGCATCCCTATTATTTTCACTGATTTTCTCATACCCTCTTTCAGTAAAAGTATATTCATTTTCCTTTACACCTGAAAATTCATCTATACTAGAGTCATCACTACTCTCTTCCTCTACATCAGATTCACTTAAGTATGCTACTTTAGCACAATAGGGAGCGTTAGTACATTCATTTTCGTCTGTATTTGCGTATCTTTCATCATCTGAACTATCGTCGGAATCCGACCATTCCGGATCGCTTTCAGGTTCTAACATAAACGCTTTTCTGAGACAGGCACTAAGTTCTTCCTCTGTATTGTCGTCAGGTTTAGATTTTAATTCAATCTCCTCTTTTGGCAAAACGGCCTCCTCCTCAGCTTTATTCACATCCACTGTGACTTCATATTCGGTGTAATCCTCGTGGACTTTAATTACTTTCAGGTAATCATCTACCCCTTCTACATGGTGCCTCTCGGTAGCAGCTTGTACTATTGGCGGACTGTTAGCAGAAGTTATTTCTTCGTCAATGCTGAGGATTTCATCCTCCAAATCCTTCCTATCATTAACCTTCATCCTATTGGCGGCACGCGTACTTTGCGCGGCGCTATTTATTCTCCCCTCTTCAATTTTGGGCCACGTCACTTTATGGACGTCCCTACTATCTCTCTTTCCACCAACTAATTTCTTCGCCTCATACTCCCTTTTAAAATCCTCCCACTCACATTGCTTTAGGCCCTTGTACAGATCGTCGATCTGCACACGCCAATCAGTAACTTCTGCTAATTCATTATCGCCTTTTACCTCATTGCAAACACTGCTAACCGCACCTCTCTGTGTACTCACAGTCTCATTTATTGTTTCCTTTGCCACGGAATTATTACTCGTAAAATTTTCATTAGCTCTGACTGCTACGTTCGTACCTACTGCTGCCGTATTGCTAGCGGCTTCTTTCCGAACAGATGTTCGGCTAGGCTGGGCCGTTGCCCTCTGATGCTCCACTCGCCTGTTAACATATAGCGCTCTGTGCGGCAGCGATGATTCACTCTGGCTCGCACCTGACGCTTGTTTCGCCACAACACGTCGCGGCGTTCCATGCTCGTCCCTAGCCTGTCTCATTACATTAAGGTCGGTCCGGTATCTTTTCTTGAATCGGGGCCGGTATGTATTGTCCGCTTCCGTTTGGCCCGCAACGTTCGCGGAAATTAGTTTCCCGCGTCGTTATTGTTTTGCGCGGTATACCCTCTACCGCGACCTGGATTATTTCCTCTGCCTCTTCCTCTGCCTCTTCCTCTCTGTATTACATTGACGCGAAATCCATCGCCGTCGTTTCGTTCGTCATTGTGTCGGTTATTGCGGTTACCAAAATTTTGATAATTGGCACGACTTTCGCGCCAATGGTCTTCATCTTCGACCCTTTCTAGAAATGCTTGGAAGCTACGATGATTGCTTCCTACGTACCTCTTGGAATCCTCCGGAAGCTTTTTATATAGCTCCCAGATAATTTCTGAATCTGATCTCCGACCTCTTAAATGCGTCAATTTCCGGTACCAATGCTCGCAGAACTCTTTCAAAGAATTCCTGCCCCGGTTATCATGCTGTTTGGCCATGATAAACTCGCGCCATAAATGGTCCTGCTTTTGTTCAGACCAATATTCTTCCGTAAATCTCTGCCTAAATTCCTCGAACGTCATTCGTTCGGTATTTAAATTTATTCCCCAGCGCTTAGCATCACCCGCTAAGGCGCTAATTACAACGTTTATCTTTTCCTGATCAGACAAGTGCTCAGGAAATACTCTCTCGCAATTTTTGATAAAATCTAACGGATGCCACCCGTTGTGTTTCTTGGCTGGATCGAAGCGTTCCTCCCCTTCTAGCAGCTTCGTAATTGGTGTGCCATTACAGACAACACCAGGCCTATCTTTAATTTTGCTTTCCAGATCGAAAATTTTGCCTTGAATTTTCGTAGTATTTTGTTCACAATTTTGAACACATCCGGTTACTTTTTTACTTAAATCCCTTTCAGTGTCTAAAACTACCTTTTTCAATTGTGATATCCCGTGTTGACATTCGTTTACGATCTCAGTTTTGAGACCGAAAACTTTTTCGTCTACCTTAGTTTCAACCAGAGGTTCTACTTTCTCTTGGATGTTGAGAATTTCAACATCGAATCTACTATTAATGTTTCCAATTTCCTCCTGCATAGTATCCATATTTTTGTTAATGGTATCAATTTCACGTTTCAGAGTATTTACCACAGAACTTAAATTACCCACTTTTTGTTCTACCTGTTCTATTTGTTTACTAATTTTAATTCCCTGTCCTTCGACCTGTGCTTTAATTTGATCCACCTGTGTTTTGAGTTGCTCGTCAACGTGTGTTTTGAGCTGATTAACCTGATTGCCGACTTGTTTTTGAAGTTGCTCATTCTGTGTTTTAAGCTGCTCATTCTGTGTTGTGAGCTGCTGATCAACATGTGTTTTAAGCTGATTAACCTGACTGCCGACTTGTTTTTGAAGTTGCTCATTCTGTCCTGCAATTTGTTTAGTTAATTGTTCAAATAAGTCGTTCATGCTTAAAATTTTTACACTGTTTTGTTCTACGGAATCCGTGTGTTCCTGTTCTACTTCATAAGTTTCTTTCGGTTCTTCCTTTATCTGTGGAGAATTAAACATGTGAGTGGATTCATTCACATAACCACTATCATCTACAAAATCATCTTCTACTTCCTGTTTTCTTCCTTGCTGTGTCCGAGGCGATCTCAACCTTTCAATCTGTTCATTGACATGTTCGTGGTATTGTATGTACGCCAGTTGTCTTCCGCTAACGCCATCTGTTACCTGGCCGCGTAAACTCCGGCTACTGCCAGCCGCATTCTCCATTTCGCTCGGCGCACCTACCCCGTCTACGTTTCTGTCCATACTAAATGCCAACTATACCACACTATTATACTTGGCTCACACTGCAGTTTCTTTTACTGAACTTTATTGCTATTCGTGCCACTGAACATCCACTGTTCGGTATTTACATTAATTTGTAACCGACAACAGATGGATGTCCTGTCACCGGGAAGCCACTTGTAACACTACCGCCCTACTCGGACGTAGGTTAGCTATATAAAGCCTGTACTGTAATAAGTTCACGGGCTTCACCTTATGAACAAGGATTTTAGTACAAAAGTTGACCGCGTGTACCTAATAGAAGCAAGATCGGACTTATATTCAGTCAATAACCACAGTGATGCATCAAGTAAATGTACAGTATAATTATTCTTTCGCATGGACAAGAAGTACACACAGTAGATGCTACCTATAACTAACAATTCGGTCGCCAGCCTACTTAGGCAATTAGTGAGTTTTTCCTTGTACAAGTGGGTGCATGTATAAGCATAGTAACACGTAGTAATGATGCGTTATATGGCAAAGTTTGGAACCCGAAAAATCCACTGCACTAAAGTTTTCTCTTTTTGGTACTAATTTGGACGAGCTACATTTACACAACACCACACAGTAATGATTACTACGAACTGCATTTTGTATGTTGAGCAGACTGAAATCGGGCATAGATTGCCCTAACGTCGACAATCTTAAAAGTACACACACAATATCGCTATGAATAATGGAAAAACTCTAATACATTTAGGATTAATATAGAATTTAGCTTTACTGGTCAAATTTGATCAGTACACATCAAGGTTTGAACGAATGAACAAGAGCAAAAAGGGGGGGGGGGCCCTGAAACTGTTATAGTCGTTATTCTGAAACTATCTAGTACTGAAGGCAAATTAACACACAAAATTATCAATCTCTGGATAACTACTCTTTCGTCTTACTTCTGAATAATTTAACTGTCATTATTTCTGTCTCAAATTAATTAAATAACATCGCTAACTCAATCCAACAAAAACTCTTTTGTTCTTTACCAATATTTGCAACAGCACACAGAACTATAGATTCCTTTATGGCATAGATTAATCTGCTGATAATTTTCATTAACACAAACATTAAACTTTCAGTTTAGGATACTCGGATTGCACAATACGAGGTAAGGATCCTGTCTAGGTCAGTGATCAGGATAAGTCATGGCTAAAGCAGTTCTGGTGAAAGTCACGTTATTATTGAACCATTAGAAACAGTTTCGACACTGGTCCACACAGATACACTTCTAAAGATGAAATAAATGTTTGACCTGTGCAAGTCGGTGCGGCGGTTGGCGGGCAGCGAGATAGCGGGCAGCACGGCACACATGCAAGCACGGCTAAGGCTCACACAACATCGGCACTTTCCATCTTCTTAGCGTCGTAATCTTTCCAATTTTGTGCCTCAGAATATAGCCATGCCAAGTAGTCGTCGGAATCGGTTCATCCGAGGCTCAATGGAATCCACTTTTCCTGGGTAGCCTCCTCGGTACAGTACGTGTACTTCCGACTGTTGCTCGCCTCCGACTGTGTTACTGAGCCCGTTGTGCCGAACCGCGCCCAGTGTGCGTTTTCCCGCCTCGCCTGCCTCCACCTTTTCCCGCTCCCCTACAGGTAGGGTATTCACCACAGGTTTTCTACTACACATATCCTAATGCATTACCTACGTATGGACCAAGTGTATAAATTACAATTTTCACATCTTACAATAATTTTAACATTAAATACACTTTCCTTTGATTACCACATTATTTGAAATCTAACATAAATAATATTCGTTTCAAAAGTTACTCACAGTTTCTTTAACATGACACGAAAAGAATCGAAAAAGAAATTCAACACATTGCTCTTATTAATTTATCTAAATTCATAAAGAAAAAAATTCTTATACGTATAATTCTCGTTACAATGTCCCTATTCGTGAATCTAACCGTGTTTCCAAAGTTCCCATCTCTGTTTTTAATTCAGATCCTAACTGTGATCCAAGTGAGTCTAACCGTGTTTCCATTGTTCCCATCTGTGTTTTTAATTCAGATCTAACCGTGTTTCCATTGTTCCCATATCAGTTTTTAATTCAGATCGTAACTGTGATCCCATTGTTCCCATCTCAATTTTAAATTCAGATCGAAAATTTAATATTGCGCTCATCAACTGCTCCATATTAACTTGTTCGAGATTCCTTTCGCCCCTATCATTTCTCACAAAACCAGCTTCCTTCGTCATGGCTGTAAAGCTATCTGTGTTCGATACTATTCCAGAATCTTCTATCGTTAATCTCGTATTCTGTGAATTTGCTGATTGAGAAAAATCTTGAACTGGTTCCGGACTGGCTTCCCGACTTATTAAATTGTTTTCAACTCCATTATTCATGATACTGTTGTCCTGTGTTGGCGAGTTCGCCATGTCAACAATTTCGTCATTCTCACTATTCATCATTTTCGCCTTTTTCATCGACCGCGTAATCATTTGCAAGACATACAAAACTCGTCACTGTGCGAAAATTACACACAATGCCTTCTTATCTCCAACAATACCATTTACATGCAATGTCTCCCTCAAACACGATCAATCGAACAATTGAAATAATTGCACTAAATTGTCAAACCCGTAGACAAGACAACAAAAAAAATAAATTTTGAAAAATACCATTAGAAAAATGCCGATTACCAAATCTACACATGCGATATAAACTACAATTACTAAACTACAAATTACTACAACAATGCTACTGTCTACTATTTTTACAATCAGAAGAATTCCAAGGGACGATCCGAAGCAGCGGTCGCCACGTGCATGGGGGCTTATTTAAATATAAGATTGAAAATACTTTTTAAATTTTTCGTAGCTGTATGTCCGATTACGCTGTTTCGTAATCGGTTGGCCCTGACTAGTATTATTACACTATCTGACTGCAAAGAACAACAACAAGAATGAAATGAAATTTTTCGTTGACACAATTAATTAATTAAGTCCCCAGCAACTATGAAACCTACGAAACCAAAGCATAAGTATAACTGTTCTGTATGTGGAAGTATGACTCAACGCACATCTGGCACGGTTCTTCTTCAACAAGACAAGAATTTTTTTTTATACCAATTTTACTGACGTGATAAAAGAAAATTACAAATACTATAATTGCTCAAGGAAAGTAGAATTACACTCTAATACAAGAACAGACGTCAGATGCTTTGTTGACTGAACCTGTAATGACGCATTATTTAGGACACTAAAATAAAAACAAACTGAGTTAATTACCTCATTTATATTGATAAAAATCATTCTAATCCTTACATTATATCTCAACCAGTACTCTCCAATATCACATCTCAGCAAGCACTGCCTAATAGCACATCTCAACAAACACTCTCTGCTACAACATCTCAGCACAGACTACCCCGAGTCCTCGACAGGCACTGACTACGACGAGCTCTCTCCAAGCACCTACGAGTTCTTAACAGGCACTGACTAGTACGAGCTCTCGACAAGCACTGACTTCTACGAGTTCTTAACAGGCACTGTGGAGGCGGCTTAATAATACTCTTTGGCGCAATCTCTGGCGCAGTGGCTCAGTGTAGCCACCTTTCACTACTGTCACTGAGTTGCTGCTTTGCCTGACCGTGAGCGGCGTTAGCAGCGCGTATCGATATATCCCCTCTCGTAGTATCCTTGTTTGACAGCTATTACTTCCCGGCCGTTGTTTGTCGTAGGCCAGTTGGAGTTCGGATAGCGAGTTCGGGCTGCCAGTCAGTTGGAACGCGTCTGGAGCGCAGTCCGGACCTGTCAGTCGGGGGTCGTAATGCGGCACTAGTGCAGTCGGGCTGGAGCAACAGCGAGCTCTGCGTCGATATGGCTCGCCCGACCATTGTCGTCACGCATCACTTGAGCCGGGTCACGGTCTTGGTGGATCGTCGGTCGGTCGTCCAACCGGACGACGCGCTTTGGCTCGCCGATTGTTCATGAGTCGGCTGTGTGTGTGTGCATCGACTCCCGATTTGTCTTCGTGCGTGCTTAGTTACTGTTGTGTATCGTTCAGGTCTTCGTGCAGTGTTTGTCAGGTTGTGTGTGTAGTTGCTGTTATTTCCACTGACGACTACTTTAGATGTTGTCAGCAGACTGGCTCCAAGAGATCGTTCGTCTCGACGTGTAACTGGTTCTCTGAGCGCTTCTGGGCACCTTCAGTTACCATCTTGAGGAATTTGGGTCGGGCCTTTCCAGGCGCAGGGATCTCGTTTAGCCAGTGGGCGTGTTTCCTCTGCATGGTTGGGTCCGAGGCAGTATTTCCGCCGTCGTGCGTCTGGAAGTAAGTGGGAGACGAGCAGCAGTGCAGTCACGACGGAGCAGCAGTCGCGGACGGACCAGCAGGGAGTCGGTTGGTTGCTGCGGACCAGGGAAGATGTCTCCGTGTGGTGCAGTCGACTGGGTCCCTGCACAGTGTCGGAGGGTGTGTGGAGATGTCCGATCGCTACGAGCTTCGTGGTTCACCGATCCAGGACGCCAAAGTTGAGTAGTGGTTTATTTTGAAGTCTTGTGTTTGAGTTCTCATGTACGAGTTGGTGGCAAGCAAGTCGTTTTGTCGATCGGTCCGTGGCTGTCCCCTCGTTGGGTTCCGACGGATTAAGTATAGTTGGGCTCACCACCTGTGTCACACCGAGCGGTTCTAGGCGCTTCAGTCTGGAACCGCGCAACCGCTACGGTCGCAGGTTCGAATCCTGCCTCGGATATGGGTGTGTGTGACGTCCTTAGGTTAGTTAGGTTTAAGTAGTTCTAAGTTATAGGGGACTGATGACCTCCAATGTTAAGTCCCATAGTGCTCAGCCATTTGAACCATTTTGAAACAGTCTCACCTAAGTGAACGAGGGCAGACCGAACTCCCTGGAGGCCTTCTGAGTGCCACCGGTGTTTAATTATCCCCTGTCAGCTGTATTAAATTTTAGGCTTATGATTATTTCTTTTGTTTTCTTAAAATTTTGCAAAATTAATATTTGAATTTATCCTTCAAGCTTAAACACTGCGGCCTTCTGATTTTATAGAGTATGGTAATATATTTTAAAATTGTGTTGGACCTTGCAAGTTATTTTATTGCTTTCTTAATTGAATTTTTGATTTTTTTAGGATTTCTTGTTGGCCTTCTGTCTTTAAAGGTCTATGGTAATATATTCTAAAATTTTTGAATTTAATTCCGGGCCTATGCCATTTGTATTGCACCTTACGTATGTTGTTTTTTTTATTATTTTATTGCTATCTTAATTGAATTCACATCTTGTTAAGATTTCTTGTTGGAGGCCTTCAGCCGTGAAAGAGTTGCGTTTGGTAAAGATTCGACTACGTGCCGTTTTGATTGTAAAGGTTGTTAAATTACAATAAATGACAATAAGAAGCAGCAGAAACTGACCTCAACCCCTGGCCCTTTCTACAATCCTATTACTTGTTCTGCCCGGTAGGTTTAGCGTGCGTCTCACTGTGATTCCAGTTTAATTTCGTCACGGAAAAAGCGATCGATTTCGAAGCCTCGCGGTCGAGCATGGCAGGGCTGAAAGCTGATCTTAATGGTGGCTTTTCTGTAAAAGTGAGCCATAGCAATTTATTGTCAGTGGACTTGAGTACTAGCTGTGGCGAGAAAGTAAACAAATTACGCTCGCTCGCGAGTCTGTGGACGGGACGCAAAAGAAGACCCTCTGGCAGCTCCACTGCCAACAGCAGACTATTTATCCACCTCAGCCATCCGAATGATTGAAATGGCTCCAAGCACTATGGGACTTAACATATGAGATCATTAGTCCCCTAGACGTAGAACTATTTAAACCTAACAAACCTAAGGATATTACACACATCCATGCCCGAAGTAGGATTCGAACCTTCGACCGTAGCAGCAGCCATACGAGCACAGCAAAATTTCCACATACCGCACACAATATCTGTAGTGTCTTCCGTCCATTATCTCCTATCTGTTCACAGCTATTCAGCTGGATCCTTCAAGGGCTCGGATGAGTGAATGCATTGCACAGAAAATATCATTTTGCCTGCATAATTACATGAGTGGTGTCTGTTCTTTCGTACATGTCCGAAAGTAGAGCTTTTATTTATTACTTTGAGCTTTTCCTCATTACAGAGGCTTATCTCCAACATAATAATTTACTTGGAAATTGCAATACAAACAATAAACGTTCTTAAACTATATTTTCAAAATATTCCTCCAGGTGTTTCGATCTTGTGTGTCCTCTTCCTCTGCGCCTTTTCTCGCCATTGTGTGCAGTACATTCTGGAGCCAGGTGGTCATTGGTCGTCCTCTTCTTCTTCTTCTCCCATCCGGTTCCCACTCCAGTATCAATTTTGGTATTCTGGTTTTCTCCATCCGTCGTACATGCCCGTACCACTGTAATTTCTTCCTATCCATTACGTCATATATTCTTCCTTTTATTTCCATTCTCCTTATTATTTCTGTGTTCCTTATCTTTTCTTTCCTGGAGATTCTTGCCGATCTTCTCCAGAAGTCCATCTCTAGAGCTTGTAATTTTTTAATGTGCTTCATGTTAATTGTCCAGGTCTCCGTTCCATACAGAACCACACTCTCTAATATGGATTTGTATATTAATTTTTTAGTTCTGCTCCTTACATTCCTGTTCCATAAGACTGAGTTAGGCATCCCAGTGACCCTCCGTCTGCTACTAATTCTTTTATTGATTTCTGACTCTGATTTTCCCTCGATTTCTAAAATGGATACCAAATAACAGAAAGTCTTTATCTTTTTGATTTTCTTTCCTTCAATGTATAGCTCATCTGAATCATTAGTCAAGTATTCTGTTTTTTGCTAATTAATCTTCAAACCCCAAGTTTTGTATGCTACTGCTAGTTGATTGCACGTATAGTTAGCATCCTCCCCATTTGTGCTATGACTACTTGATCATCAGCAAATAATAAATGATGTAGGTGAACTCCATCTCTTATTTCTAATCCAATACTATTACATTTACGAGACCATATTCTAAGGCTAATATCTATATAGATTTTAAATAATGGTGGTGACATGGGACAGCCCTGTAAAAGGCCTTTGCTTGTTCTAAATTTCTGTGAAAGTTTATTACCAACTTTCACTTGGCAAATGTTATCTTTATACATCTGTTGTATTATTTTAATGAAGGAAGGGTTTATGTTTGCCATATGTAGTGCTCTCCTAAGTAATTTTCTTGGAACAGTATCATACGCTTTTTCTAGATCTATGAAAATTAGTCCTATATTTTTTGATTTTTCCCTACGTTTCTCCAAAATCTGTCGTAACGTGAAAATATGGTCTACACATGATCTCCCAGCCGTGAATCCACATTGCTCTTCTTGGGTTCTAAAATTGTTTTCCAGTTTGTTTTTAATTACTTTCGCAAAAATTCTCATTAATGTGTTTGTAACACAAATTCCTCGATAGTTTGAACAAATTTTCCGATCCCCTTTCTTAAATATTGTATTAATGTAACCTAGCTTCATCTCATTGGGTATTGAATCTCCATTTATCATTTTGTTGAAGAACTGTGTTATCAGTTTCACAATTTTGTCACCACCATATTTCAGACACTCCAGATTGATATTGCCTGGTCCCGGTGATTTACCATTCTTTCCTGTTCTCAACGTCTGAAGTACTTCACTTTCTAAGATTTGGATCTCATCATCTTTATGTCCTTTTTCTTCCACTGTTCCTTCTTCTAGATATCCTTTTCTGTCCTCATTTAAACATTTTTGGAAATACTCTTCCCGTTCCTTTTGTGTTATCAGTTGGAGATTAGTTTTGCCTTTTGTATCCTGTCGAAGCCCTTTTAATACTGACCATGCTTCTTTTGCTCTCCCAAATCCTAATTTGCTATTCACCTTGGCACATGTTCTTTCCCATGCTTCATTTTTTTCCATCCTTATTTTTTTCATCACTCCATTCTTCTTTTCCTTGTATATTGATCTTGTTTCTTCTGGTTTATCATTCAACCATTGAAGGAGCGCATTTCGTATTGCTCTAACGAGGACCTCTAGTTCCTCTGACCACCACTCTGCTGCACGGTCGTGGTTGCTATCTTTTTTACCCAACACCTCTGTTGCTATGATTTTCACATTAGCTTTTATATAGTCATGTATTTCCTCTGTACTTCCTTCAAATGATTCAACCAGTTCCCTTTCCATCCTGGCCGCAAAGAGTGTTCTGATACTTTCGTCCTGTAGGCTGTCAATATTAAAAGGCAAATTTTCATTTTTCTGTCTGGTTCGTTTTACTTATGTTACTTGTATCATTCCTTGAATTCCTCCATGGCCAGAAAGTCTTCATTTTTACTAGATAGTGGTCTGATCCACACAGGGCTCCTTCATAAGATCTGACGTCTATTGCCTTGAAATTACTTGTTTGCCTAATGATAATATAATCTATTATAGAACGAAGTTCTTTAGTGTTCTGTTGCCAAGTATATTTATGAATGTCCTTATGTTTAAAAAATGTGTTGGTAATTTTTAGATCAAATTGTTCACAAATTGCAATCAATCGTTCCCCATTGTCATTATATTCCTCCTCTCCATGTTTTCCTACTATTCTACAGGATTCTCTAATTCCTACCCTTCCATTCAGATCTCCATGATAAGCAGTTCCTTTCCTCTTGGGATTTTTTCAATAGTCACCCTGAGGGAGGCCCAGAATGTATCTTTCTCCTTATCTTTTGTGTCGTTCGTGGGTGCATATACGCCAGTAATCACAACTTCCCTAGCTGATAACGTCATTTCAACAGTTATAATACGTTGATTGATGAATGTCTAATTTGTGATTCTTTCTTTCCATGATTTCTTTATCATAATGGAGACTCCTGCTTTGGCTCTTACTGCTTTTGATACTCCACTCCAGATGTGTACATAATTATCCAGTTCTTCTTCTCCTTGGCCTTTCTGTTTTGTTTCAGAGAGTACGACAACATCCATGTTGAACATGTCAAGTTCTGCAGGTAGTAAATTTATTTTAGTGGAAATACCTTGCACATTCCAGCATCCAAACATCATTTTCCGCTTCTCATCGCCAGTTCGTCGTCCAAATTTCCAATTATTCCGAGGCATATTATTAGGTTTTTTAGCATTTTTATGTTTTTATGTGAATGAGGAGCTGGCCCACTGCACAACCCCCATCCCGGAGGACCAGGTAATTTTTACTCAAGGTTTTCTTCCTTTAGCCTTTGATAAGCCAATATCGTACTACAAGGCAGCAGTTGCTAGTTTTGTTCCACCCCGGGTATTTTATTTTCCCGGTACCCACCATATCTGGTGAGCATTCCCATGTCCGCCACCTGGGGAGGCGCCCGATGGGAGACCAGCAAACTCCACACGAAAGTAGAGCTACCACTTATATAAATATGTACACACAAAGTTAAAAAATTATACTTATAGTTACTTTTGAATACGCTCATCCATCAGCATCTGTTTCTCGTCTTGCATGTATCAATCAAACAAACAACAGAATGAGCACGCTGAACTTGAATAAGATCTATGGCTTCTATTGCGCCTGAAATTGTACCGAACGTCAGCAACGAGTCGAAAGAAAACTGATGGTGTTGGATTGTCTGGTGTACAACCACCAACAGTAGGTCTCCGAGTTTCAACAGAAAATGAAATGATCGAAAGGGATTTTTGGTTGGCAGACCCTGTATGGGGATGTTGTCCACTTGGTGCAAGTCTTTCTATTTGACACCACTTCAGTGACTTGAGCGTCGAAGGGAATGAGCTGAAATTACAACGACAACACAACTACCCAGTTCCCTACCGAAAGGAATCTCCACTCTGGCCAGGAGTAGAACCCAAGACCTCGGGATTAAAGGAAGCGATGCTACCCAGTAGACTGGAAGCTACGTGGGGGTCTGGCCCACTCATCACCAATAGGGTGCCTACGGGATGCAGCGTTCTCGGAATACTATACAACAGTTTCAAACAAATAACATTTGGTTCAAATGGCTCTGAGCACTATGGGACTTAACATCTGTGGTCATCAGTCCCCTAGAACGTAGAACTACTTAAACCTAACTAACCTAAGGACATCACACACATCCATGCCCGAAGCAGGATTAGAACCTGCGACCGTAGCGGTCACGCGGTTCCAGACTGAAGCGCCTAGAACCGCACGGCCACACCGGCAGGCTTATTTCCAGAAAGCAATTGTCAGTACTAAACTTTTGAGATACATCGAATGTCACTAGCGAGTGACAGTAAAGTTATTGCTGTACTCAAAGTTCCTGGAAGTCACTGACAACTACCGTCTGCGATCCGGTGCCGACGTGCTGCAGCAGGGGGAGGGGAGGGGGGGGGGCGAACGCCTGTCGCGGCACAGACCAAGAACCACGGTACATTACCAGAGCGTGATGATAGCGAAGGTTATGCACCCTTTAAGTCCAATTTCGCTGCTCGGCAGAAATAATAGGGCGGCTGTTAGCTCCCACTGGCTAGTAGAATAATTTGTGGCACCACGGAAGGCGACACTAGCGATGACGGTTTTAGTAGCTTCACCTTGCATTCGAGACCCCGGTACACCAGAGTTGGGCGACGCCTTGATCATGCCACTCGATTTGCTCAAACTCAATGACAACCTTACTATAATGCAATTTTAGAAGTAGAGAACCAGTATCATTTTTTCCCTATCTATTCGCTGACAGTACACAGGAACAGATATTGGCTGTAACCAGAATTTCTCTCTCTCTCTGTCTCTCTCTCTCTCTCTCTCTTTCTCTCTCTCTGTGTGTGTGTGTGTGTGTGTGTGTGTGTGTGTGTGTGTGTGTGTGTGTGCGCGCGCGCTATGTTTATGTTCCTTTTGGATTAATGTTACTTATGTTCTCTTGAGGTGAAACAAGGGCTGTATCACTGTAAGAGGTACAGATGCGAGCGAATGTGCCGCTGCTTGCCCCAGTTCACTACTGCCATCGTCACATCATCATAACGCGCATGTCTCTTAACATGCAAAGGATTGCACCACAATCTAAGAGTGAAATTGAAAATTAAATTAACTTTTCCAAACCTCTTCAGTTTATGCTTCAGTACGTTAATGTTAACATCGTAAGGTCTCAGAATGATGAAATGTATATGTTACGCAAAACATGAACTTAAGGAAAAGATAAATGGCGTTAAATAATAAGACTACAAGGTTAAATATTGTTCCCAACATGCAAATGCATGTCACAATCAAAAGGTACAAGTCTCAAATTGATCACAGTAATATTTTGGTCCAAATTGGCGTTTCCACGAAAAACTGAAGGCTCTAAGTATTAGACTCAGAAAGATAAAAATTCGTATGTAGCCTCAGTTTGATGTAAAAACAATAAATATGTGATGCCAGTAAGCTACCTCTGTTACTTTTCAAGTTATTTACTAATAACCAAATATGGAACAAAAACGTCCTTAAGTCATGACAGATTAAGTATCATTTATATTTGAAATAGAAAGTTCTAATCACAGAACTCTATTACATTCATACAGTAACACAGCTGTACTAAGTTTCAAGATTATATCATAACTATGGTTACAAGGAATCTTAGAGGGAGTTGAGAGGTCATGTTCTACCGTTGGTTCTGTTCTAAAAATTCTGGCAGGCAAGGTTTAAATGCAGTCGAGCTAAAACTTTTTCAAGGAAAAAAAACAAACTTAACTCCATTCATATAAAAATTAAGAAGATTCTAAACTGTTAAACGACAAAGCTGTGAAATAATACCTGCCCGAGAAAGGTACCGTATAGATGCTGCTAACTGTGCCAAGGGCAGTTGATAGCAGATGTACACTTTGGTGGTCCGTTGCGCCCATGTTTAAATACCGCCACAGGTGGAAACACAAGCGGCCAAAGACACTGCTAGCTAGGGCATAACCACCTATGGTAAACTAACATACGCAAACAGCGACAAACGCCGGTAAGCCCCTGCATATCAGCAACACTGACTGGCAACTACCAGCTGCTATTAGAGCCAACCAACAGGCCACAGCAGGGACACCGACGAGCTCGCCCACAGACGCACGAACAATCTGCCAACACTCCCTCACACTGTGCCTCCGGTATATGACCTATCGGACACAAGACCGATAACAAACATAACTGTTGCAGGTTGCAGGACGCTGAACGAGGACTCTGTACCAGCACCCAGCGCCAGCCGCCGAGCAGCACAAACGCACAACGTCAAGGTATCGACATGCATGATACCCACTACTAACAAAGCCTATCCTTACACAACCTATCGCAGGCAGCAAGACAACCGCTACTGCTCTTGCCGCCCGACCTAACTTTCGCAGAGGTTTTTTTCCCTTGGCTCTTGCTTTGGCACTTTTTTTCCTCTGCCCTTCAAACCGCTACCCTTCGTCAGATTTCGACCAATCTATCTCCAGATGAGCGCGTATTAATGGTTAATCCTAACCAGACGTACGCAGACATCGCAGTACCCACATCCTGCGACACCTCACTTTAGTGAATACCAACCCTTATGCAGAGATGGCAGTAGACCTTTTGTGTTGGCCATCATGCCGGTGTGGGCGTGGAGGGGCTCCACCTCTAAAAAAAAGTCAGAACAAAACTAGGCATTGGCTTACAATCTGATACGTCTACAACCGCACGTCTTCAAAAAGACTATGAGTAGATTTTTATTCAGAATATTCAAGCAAAAGGGTACCCTGATCTTGAAAATATAAGAAGAAGCCTTTTAGAAAGGGAAAACGTAATGCTGCCAGTGATCTTTAACAGGTATGTGTCATTTTGCAACATTAATTTTTTGATGAAATGTTAAAATAAATCTTACCTCAAGTGTGTTTTTCTAAGCTCAGTGCTAATTTCTTATCATAAATATTCTCCAGCATGAACGAAATTTTTGCAGGAAGTAGTCTTAAGTGTTTGCATACTTCTACGCATTAATTTATGGAAATGTAATTTGTTTATTTTATCATCACATTTATGTACCGATAATTAAAGAAAATTTAAGACTGAAAGCAGAAGTAAAGACCGGAAACGAATTACTAATACTTCTCATAAAACGAATGCACAGAACCGTTGAATTATGTTTGGCAATTTACCTACAAAATCTGGCGTGTGAAAATAATGGTGCGAGTACCAAAAGTTCGTTTTCAAGTATATCATTAAAATTATATTAAACAGAAAAAACTTGAAAACCAATTAAACCATGGACTTGAAAATTTGGGCATTGCTACGGCTTTACATAACAAATACGATTTTAAAATTTGGTTGCTATCGGCAAAGTAGAAGAATTTTTAGGTGAAGTCTTCCCTTAAGCATTGCAGATTACAGTTCTATATACTGTATGTTCGAACCTAAAGCCGAAACTAATTCTGGCCATTTCTCTGAAGGCAGCCCATTATTTGCACTTCTCCTGTGCTACCAGTAGCCCGTGCTGCGCTACGTAACGACTTCTGAGCGTCCCATTTTCCCTTGAGAACTCACAATTAGGCTGTGAACGACTCGCCTAGCCGCATCCTCGACAGGCCTGTCGTATCCTGCGACGTGTGTTACCAGAAATTAGTTTTAACGTATACAGATCAGCCATCTCGACATTAGATGCCGTATGATGGCGTTGCGAGCACGTGACGCGGAACCGAAGATATGGGCTGTGAATGGAGAAATGCAATGAGATAAGCGACTTCGACAAAGAGCAGATTATTATTGGGTAGAGCCTGCGAACGAGTATCTCGAAAACGGCGAAGCTAGTCGAATGTTCACGTGCTACTGTTCCGAGCATCTACGGAAAGAGATTCGACAGTGGAACTACCACTACGCGCTAAGTGGTTGGACGTCCACGATACTTCACAGAACGTGGAGTTCAGAGGCTTGTCTGCTCTGTGAAGTAGGATAGATAGTGATCTGTGGCATCTCTGCCGAAAGAGATACTGTTATGAAAGTTCTGAGGAGTTATACAGACATTACATGTGGATACTGGAATTTGCCCCTGGCCCACGAATCACGCAAATATACAGCCTTTTTATAAGGAGTGTGCTGACAATATAAAGTGGTCCCATTTGGATTAAATATTTCCGTGTGTAGCATTGTAAGACTGACGGCTCATGTATTGGGGCAGGTATTGTTAGTTCAGGCGACTGTTTATGTAGACAATACACCGCTGGTTGGTTCAAATGGCTCTGAGCACTATGGGATTTAACTTCTGCGGTCATCAGTCCCCTAGAACTTAGAACTACTTAAACCTAACTAACCTAAGGTCATCACACACATCCATGCCCAGCGCAGGATTCGAACCTGCGACCGTAGCTATCGCACGGTTCCAGACTGAAGCGCCTAGAACTGCCACCCCGGCCGGCTACACCGCTGGCAACTCCCACATGGGAATAACATATCGGTCTACTAGACAGGCTGTTAGAAGCTACAGAAAAAGGAGGTATGAAATTAAACTTAGAGAAGACTGAGTGCATTTGAGACAAAATAAAATTCTTGGGCCATGAGACTAGCAGGGAGGATATATTACCTGATCCTTCCAAATTATCAGTGATTGAAAAGTTTGAAGCACCCAGGAATAAAAAGCAGCTCAGATCAATATTCGGTTTATTCAGATTCTACCGCCGTTTTGTAAAAGATGACTTGTTTAATGCACGTTGTCTACTCCAACTGTTGAAAGATACCCCATGGGTTTCGACTGAAGTATGTCAGTCCGCTTTTGAAGAATTAAAAAACTGATTAGCAGTCCCCTATTACACCATCCAGATTTTTCAAAACCTTTTTGACGCAAGTGGTTACGACTTTGCAGTAGAGGTGTTTCAGAAGGAAACAGAAGATTTATAAAACAATCGCGTTCGCGAGTCGTTCACTGCAACCTGCTGAGCGAAATTACGGAATTTAGGATTTAGAGGCACCGGCTATCGTGTTTAGTATGCAAAAGTATGAACATTATTTGTGAGGTCACAAGGTGATAGTATATAGTGATCATAACACATTTATGTTTTTAAAAGCTTACAAACTGAGACATTCAAAATAAACAAGATGGGCTAAGTACCTTCAGCAGTTCGAGCGTGATATTAAATACATACAAGGGAAGAACAATCTGGTAGCAGATGGGCTGTCAAGAAGTGTTCAGTTACGCACGGAATGAGAAATTCCGTCAGCAGATAAGAATGAGGTGTGTATGTTGGCCATACATGAGGTCAAGGAGGAAAGTGCCTTGATGAAAGTATGTAAAAACTTAAGAAAGGCACAAAATGATGATGATCAGTTGAGGTTAGACAAAAGCCATTTAGGAGTCCCTAATTATCCAGAAGTAGTGCAGTGCTATAAACTTAGGTAAATAAACTTTATTCCGAAAGAGGAAGTTAGATTCAGCTGAATGGATGATATGTTTTCCATCCCAACATGTGAATCTGCTGATAGATTACGTGCATCTACGGCATGGCCATTATCGAGCTAAGAAATGCATTGCTAAATTAAATGAGAAAGTGATTTTCGGAAACATGATCGTAGGGAATCAAGGAGCATCCTGTGTTGTTTGTCAGAAGGTACGATCAGTAAACAGCATAGTGCAGTGAGACATGTAGAATGTAAAAGCAAGTGAACCTGTGGAATTAGGTGCAGCCGATATTTTGGCCCCCTCCCTACATCTAAAGGACGCTGTATCCACGTTTGTCCAAAGAGACAATATTAACAATGTAAATTCAGCGAACAGAATAAAGGAAATAGTTGAGAGAAAATAGAAGTGGGGTGTGAAGTCTTTCGAAAGACAATTTGAAAGTTTATGTGATCATTTGTTTGTGTGAAAGGGTACAAGGGATAATCAAGTAGTGCGATTCGAGGGAAAATTCTGCAGACGGGCCAAAGAACAGTGCGTTTGCACATGAGGTTGTAATGACACTTGTCGATCTCGTTCGGTGCGAGTGAATATTATAAGTGGTGGTATAAAAAATGAAATACATGTGTGGAAGGAGTGCGAAAAGAGACTGGGCCGCCAAGGATTTTGTAATAACATTTAAAAGGGAAGAGGCTTAATTGATTACCTACATGGGATACGAGAACTATACAGAATTTTACATGCATGTTTTCTCCTACAAACAGTGCTGCATGAGTGACAATAACAATCAGTAACATTTCTAAGACCAGAGTTCACTCATTAGCTATTAAGTAGCGATCGCGCCTCAGTGAAATTAAAATAAATTGGTTATGCGATCACTCATAACTGAAAAACTGTCTCTTAGGAAAATCAATCCCATCTGAACATTGCATTCCGAGACCCATACAAGCATTTTTTTTTTACACCAACATTGTCAACATCTAAGCATTTCAGCACCGAAAAGTAACAACCGATAATTTGAAAACGAAGCATCTTCATACTGTAATGACTGGAACTGATCGGCTGCCGAACCACCTCCAATAGGCGATGCTCATGTTTGGTTGTTTACATCTTCGGGCGGGTTTAGGGACATCTCTGAACAATCAAAGGGACTGTGTCTGTGATGCAATATCAACAGTCAACGTCTATCTCCAGGAGTTCTGGGAACCGGGGTGTTGCAAAACTTTTTTTGCTGTGTGTATTACTTTTATTTATTATAACTGATCCGAGTGTAACCAAATGTTTATCATATTTCTATATTTAAATATTGGTCTAATAGACTAGTTTAGTCCATAAAATGGTCAACTTGAATCAAATCATGTCTGTAGAGCTTAAGAGCGATACGTTTCTGTTGAGAATGACCTTCAGACAACTGAAAAGCAGGCAGTAGCGGAACTCTAAGGAGTCAAGTAGAAACTGAGGCTTCTCGAGTGAAGAGCTCAAAGAAATTATTTGGGATTTTATACGAGTTCTGAATGTAGGCAGATTTGCCTGTGGTAATACGTGGTATTCGATTGGAGAGGTGATTGATTCTTGGTAGTGGACGGACCCGCTACCATACTTTAATTTCTGAAGGGACATACATTTCGAGAGGTTTGAATGTGCTCCAGAGTAGAACTGTAACTTTTGCCGCTTGATTTACAGAACTGACAACAGAGAGTATGAGTTACTATTCTTCGTATCATGAATGTTAATTTGTGAATCATCATGTTGAATTCTGAACTGTCTTGAGCTGGTGAATCTTTCGTGTATGATGATCACGAAATGGACTTAGTTTTCGCGCGTCTTTGATGACTAATTAGTTTGGGGATTTGGCTGCCATTCTCGTAACACTCTCAACATAACTTTATTGCATTTGATAAGGTTATTTTCTGTCTGCATTTGAACTGAATATCGTAGAACCACCTTCCGTTTATTTGAGATGTTGAAAGGTGGCTACACTGAGCCACAGCGCCAGAGATAGCGCCAAAGAGTATTATTCAGCAGCCTCCACTGGCAGTTCTTATCTAGAAGTCGTGGTGGAGAGTGCTTGTTGAGATGTAGCAGTGGTGAGTCGTTGTTGAGAAGTTTCCATGGAGAGTGCTTGTACAGAACTTGTAGTATTGTTTTGATGGGCCAGACACCAGATGTTGTTGGATTAGGGATGCTGTAATGTGCTTTTCGTCAATACATATGAAGGTAAAAAAATTCCTTTTTATTTTTATTGTTTCAATGTCTTAAACAATAATGCCTCTTGGTCACATGTTCAGTCAACAAAGCATCTGGCTCGTGTTCTTGTATTAGACTGCATCTCTGGTTTCTATGTGCAATTATAGTATTTCTGTTTTTTTTTAGTTACTTCAGTATAAATGGTGTTTAAAATATCTGCTCTTATTGAGGAAGAACCGTGCCAGATGTGCACGTTGAATCACACTTCCACACACAGAACAGCTACACTTGTGTTTTGTTGTTTCCTAGGTTTTATAGTTGCTGGGGACTTAATTAATTAATTGTGTTAACGGAAGTTTTCTTTCATTCTTTGTTGTTGTTCTATGCAGTCAGATTGCGTACTATACCAGACAGGGCCAACCGTTTACGCGACTGCGTAACCGGACAGTCAGCTACTGAAAATTAAAAAGTATCTGCATTCATTATATTTAATTAAGCCCCCATGCACGTGGCGACCACTGCTTCGGGTCGTCCCTTGGAATTCTTCTGATTGTAAAAATAGCAGACAGTAGTATTGTTGTAGTAATTTGTAGTTTAGTAATTGTAGTCTATATTGCATGTGTAGATTTGGTAATTGTCATTCTTCTAATGGTATTTTTTGCACAATTTAATTTTTGTTGTCTTGTATACGGGTTTGACAATTTTGTGCAATTATGAAGATTTCAATTGTTCGTTAATCGTGTTTGAGGGAAGCATTTCGTGTGAATGGTATTGTTGGTGATTAAGTGTCATTGTGTGTAATTTTCGTATAGTAACGAGTTTTGTATGTTTTGTAAATGATTACGCGATCGATGAAAAAGGAAAAAATGATGAATAGTCAGAATAACGAAATTGTTGACATGGCGAACTCGCCAACACAGGAGAACAGGATGATGAATAATGAAGTGGAAAACAATTTAATAAGTCGGGAAAATAGTCCGGAAACAGTTCAAAATTTTTCACAATCAAAAAATTTTCAGAATACGAGATTAACGACAGAAGATATGGAGCAGTTGATGAGTGCTATATTCAAGTTGGGATCTGAATTAAAAACAGTGGGATCACAGTTACGATCTGAAATTAAAACAGAAATAGGAACAATTAAAACCGAGATGGAAGCAATGGCAACACGGTTAAGCTCACGAATAAAGACATGTTTCAAAAACATGAATGATGAATCAAAGAAAGAAATTAGAGAAGTACAACCGATTTTGAATGCTCACAATAATAGTTTAATTTCAATAGAAATTAGACAAGAGGAACAGGACAGAGAACAGGAAGAAAGAGATCGCGTGATACTACAAAAATTTTCAGAGTTAAATTTACAACGTGCACATGATAAGGAAGAAATATTTGAAGGAATTGAGGAATCCGTACCAAATGACAGAATAAATAACTTAACGCAACAGTATGAACAGTTAACAACTAAATGTGACAACACCGAAACCCGAGTCGCGACACGTACGAAAGATGTAAATAAACAGAAAGAACAAATAGGTGACTTATCGGAAACAGTTGAGGAGATTTCAGATAAATTGACAAATCTTAGTTTAAATGGGGACAGAGATTCAGATGATACAGCTCCATTGCCATTTGCAGAAACCGAAGAGTACCAGAACATAAATAAGCATGTTGAAAATCAGGGAAAATTTAATGAAAGCGTCAAAAGGAAATTTGAGGCATTACGAAAGCAAGTCAAACAAATTGAAGGCGAAATCGTAGGAAAAGACAGCAGAAGAAATTTAGAATCACAGATAGCAGAGGTGTTTGGAGAAAGTAATTTATTTCATTTACGAGAAGCAACAAGAGAGCGCCAGGCGCGCGAACTTGACAATAATCGACATTCGGACTGGGACAGACGCGGTAGGTCTTTGTCGCCACGAGGAGAAAACTTTGACTATAAACACTTCTTACCTGTTCGGAAGTTTAAGATCTTTCGCAATTCTAAGAGTGAAATACATCCATGTTCATGGTTAGATCAATTTATGCACGCACTTCCACCAAATTGGCCAATAAGTCACAAACTGGAATTTATGTGCGGCTATTAATGTCCTCAGGGGATTCGTTACACTAAGTGAATATGTGCCTTAGCGTGCACAGGGCCCTGAGCTGTAGTAGTTTTCTGCACTGCTGCCTACTCTTTTACTATTCTTTGAATCTATCAAAACAACTCTTCAACTATCAATCTATCTAGACAGTTGGTAAAGAATAACCGGATATGACTATTTTACCCAAAAGAGATTTCGGAAATTACCGTTTGTATCTTCTACATCTACATCTACATTGATACTCCGCAAGCCACCCAACGGTGTGCAGCATTCATTCGTAGTTTAAACAAAATTTTACCTGTTTATATTCGTGACAATATTACTTCATATGTTGATGATATTCTTATTGCTAAACGTTCTTGGAGTGAGCATAACAAAATTTTGGATTCATTATTACGTATTTTTGCAAGAGTTGGCATTACAGTGAACTTGGAAAAATCTGAATTTGGTCGTTCTCAGGTGAAATTTCTTGGTCATATTATTTCTACAGAAGGCATTCTTCCTGATCCAGAAAAACTAGACGCTATTCGTAATTATGCTGTTCCTACTACAAAACGTGATGTTCGTAGTTTCCTTGGTGTCTGTAATTTTCTTAGACACTTTGTTAAATTGGACGATTTGACCACACCTCATTTATGTGAACTATCTGGAAAGAAATCTAATTGGTGTTGGGACGAGGAAGCTCAATCAGAATTTGAACAACTTCGTGATGCTTTAGTTGCTGCTCCACTTCTTTAACACCCGGATTTATCTAAAGATTTTTGTTTGGCGATGGACTCATCATACAAAGGCCTAGGTGCACATTTACTTCAAGAGATATAAGAAAACGGCGTTGTAGTGCAGAAAACTATTGCCGATCTGTTCTTGCCAAATGCAAATTATGTCAAAAGAAAACGGCGTTGTAGTGCAGAAAACTATTGCCGATCTGTTCTTGCCAAATGCAAATTATGTCAAAAGGCTAAGCCGCCAACTATTTCTCACAGAGCACCGTTGTTTCCTATCATTCCAGCGAAATTGAAGGACATGGCTGCAGTCGATTTGTTCGGTCCAGTGGTTCGTTCTACTAATGGTTTTGCGTACATTTTGGTAGCAGTGGAATTGACATCAAAATATGTGTGTTTTACACCTTCACACAAAGCAACAGCTCGTTCAGTATCTAATGCTTTCATCAAACATTTTCTTAAAGAAGTGGGTCATGTTGATAAGGTTATATCAGATAATGGATCACAGTTTCGTTCTAAAATTTGTCTTCGTACTCTAAGGCGTCGTAAGATTAAACCAATTTTCATTTCACTTTTTCACCCTCAATCTAACGCTTCAGAGAGATGGATGAAGGAAATCAATAAATTGTGTCGACTTTATTGTCATCAGAATCACAGAACTTGGGATCAGTATCTTCATATTTTTCAAAACATTCTGAATGAACTCCCTAATGATTCAACTTCTTTACCGCCTATATTGATATTAAAAAATAAAGCACCGACAAATCGCATTTCTGAAATCGTTCCTTTTCCGCCTACACGGAAACTGCGGCATTCTGAAGTTGTCAACATGGCTCTACAAAATATTGCATTTGCGGCTGCTAGAAGAGAGAAATCAGCTAAACATCCTGGTCGTTTAAAAACCTTGTCAGTTGGTCAAAAGGTGTTAATTAAGTCTCATCGTTTGCCTCACAAAGGAAAAGGCTTGTGTCGCAAATTTTTTCTGCTTTGTAACGGTCCATATAGAGTTCGAAAAATTATTCATGATAACACTGTTGAAGTAGAAACTCTTAAATCTCAAAGCTCTAAAGGAATACATCATATATCGAACGTTAAAATTTTTATGGAATGACATACTTTTGAGAAACTGACAGTTACACGTAAACACACGGAGAATACAAGGATACCGCGCCGTGTTCCGGCGGCGGCACACACTCAAAGCAACACTCAAGTCTGCGCGCAGCACAAGGCAGTCGTTGACCGCAAACAATTACTTCCTACGTCACGCGTACCTACAGCTGATCGAGCGCTCAGTGCGAATGCACTGACAGCCGTAAGCAAATACACAGACTAATTTCTCCGATTAAATTCAGTATAAAGCTATAGTGACTTGATAAATTGTGTTATTAACGTTCAGTATTTTTCAGGGTACGGCTGTATAAAATATTTAAGAACTTCAGGTAAATTCTCTGTGTCTCCGACGTTAAGAGAACTTGCTATGGAGAAAATTTCAGGAAGAATGTAATTACAAAGAAGAAAGTAATAAACTAAAAAGGTAACTATAATTGAGTTTATTTTTCAGGTAACATATTTCCACTTAGGTACGTACTTTAGACGTAATTTTCTGCTCGCTATTACGTGATTCATACTTTGTACTAAATTTCATGTTCTATGAATTTACTTGTGAAGCGACGTGCTTGCGTACATTAACTGATTTTGACAATGATTGATTAATGTGAAACGTCCCCTTTGAACAATTTATACAAGACTGTGGTTAAACTGACACACAATATTTTGTTTTAGCGCAACGCAATCTGACTTTCAAAATTCCCTACAAAAGAATGGCCCTGACTAACATTAATCTATACCTTTCACAAATCACTTACCTCACAAAAATCTTCGCTGCTCAAGCTACTGCAATACAGCGAGCGCCACTACTGCCAGGTAAATGAAAGATTCAAACTACTGAAGGCACTAACTACTGATAGGGATAGTTAGCAAATGAAAGATATTAATAGAGAACAAACAATGTATTTACCTTGATATCATCATGTATAAATATAGCAGTTCATGACAAATTACAAATCTCCGCCATCTCTCTCCCCACATCACCACTGCTGGCGGCTCACCTCCAACTGCGCAACGCTACGCGCTGTTCACAGCCAGCTGCCTAACACTACAATGGCGAGTATTACAACAATGCAAAGCAGCCACAGACTGCACACAGCACAGCCAGTAATTTTCATACAGAGGTGGCGTTACCAATAAAAAACCTAAACAGCCTACTTACATAGCCCCCATGCTCCCCACAAAAAATTTTACAAATTTTTTTTTGGGCAGTGGCCAATAATGATTTGATAAAATTTTTCATAATTACAATAACAAAGAAATCAAATGCACACACTTATTGATACAATGTTGGTCAAAAGCTAAAATTTTCTCACAGTCCATAAAGACAGTCCTCATCATTCGTCACAGTAAAATTGCAGTGTTTTTCTCAAAGTCTGAGCAGTAAAGGAAAATACACACAGAAGTAGTGGATTTCCATGCAATCTTGAAGAAGTAGTGTTGTCCTTCCAACGGAAAGACAGTGCTGACTCTTGACATGCTGACAGGTAATGGGCCACAACAGGGCAAACCCACAGCAGAGTTCATTCGACGTATTGAAGAATATTGTAGGTAGGTCATCACAGAGCAGACCCACTGTAGTCCTGGTAGAGATTACGGGTTTGGTGGGCCATCAGAGGTGCAGACCCACTGCAGTCCTTGTAGAAATAATGATATTGATGGATCATCAAAGATGTAGACCCACTGTAGTCCTTGTAGAGATAACCAACAGCCATCTGTTGTGACTGTGCAGGTGCACAATCACCATTGAAGAGTCTTGCGGATAATATAGCAAGTCCATAACCACCACTTGTGCGCTCACAAAGTTTTTGGAATTGTCCTTAGAACCAGCAATGCTGTTATCCAGTCCCTTGCAGAATTATTAACACACGTGCAAACACTAACAGTCCCTACTTCTCACATATTGTCCATATACTATGACCAACAGAAACGTGTGCAGTGAAATGTAACTAACAAGTTAATAATATCATGAACTGGTGACAATTACAATTTTATAACATAAGAATACAATAACAAAGGTACACAATACATCATTAAAAACATAACAATATAGATAACATTTGTAGTAATAGGGGCTTTACAAAAGAATAGAAATAACATATACATCAGTGTTACAGGAATTATGACATAAGTAAATACACTCCTGGAAATTGAAATAAGAACACTGAATTCATTGTCCCAGGAAGGGGAAAATTTAATGACACATTCCTGGGGTCAGATACATCACATGATCACACTGACAGAACCACAGGCACATAGACACAGGCAACAGAGCATGCACAATGTCGGCACTAGTACAGTGTATATCCACCTTTCGCAGCAATGCAGGCTGCTATTCTCCCATGGAGACGATCGTAGAGATGCTGGATGTAGTCCTGTGGAACGGCTTGCCATGCCATTTCCACCTGGCGCCTCAGTTTGACCAGCGTTCGTGCTGGACGTGCAGACCGCGTGAGACGACGCTTCATCCAGTCCCTAACATGCTCAATGGGGGACAGATCCGGAGATCTTGCTCGCCAGGGTAGTTGACTTACACCTTCTAGAGCACGTTGGGTGGCACAGGATACATGCGGATGTGCATTGTCCTGTTGGAACAGCAAGTTCCCTTGCCGGTCTAGGAATGGTAGAACGATGGGTTCGATGGTTTGGATGTACCGTGCACTATTCAGTGTCCCCTCGACGATCACCAGTGGTGTACGGCCAGTGTAGGAGATCGCTCCCCACACCATGATGCCTGCTATTGGCCCTGTGTGCGTCGGTCGTATGCAGTCCTGATTGTGGCGCTCACCTGCACGGCGCCAAACACGCATACGACCATCATTGGCACCAAGGCAGAAGCGACTCTCATCGCTGAAGACGACACGTCTCCATTCGTCCCTCCATTCACGCCTGTCGCGACACCACTGGAGGCGGGCTGCACGATGTTGGGGCGTGAGCGGAAGACGGCCTAACGGTGTGCGGGACCGTAGCCCAGCTTCATGGAGACGGTATCGAATGGTCCTCGCCGATACCCCAGGAGCAACAGTGTCCCTAATTTGCTGGGAAGTGGCGGTGCGGTCCCCTATGGCACTGCGTAGGATCCTACGGTCTTGGCGTGCATCCGTGCGTCGCTGCGGTCCGGTCCCAGGTCGACGGGCACGTGCACCTTCCGCCGACCACTGGCGACAACATCGATGTACTGTGGAGAGCTCACGCCCCACGTGTTGAGCAATTCGGCGGTACGTCCACCCGGCCTCCCGCATGCCCACTATACGCCCTCGCTCAAAGTCCGTCAACTGCACATACGGTTCACGTCCACGCTGTCGCGGCATGCTACCAGTGTTAAAGACTGCGATGGAGCTCCGTATGCCACGGCAAACTGGCTGACACTGACGGCGGCGGTGCACAAATGCTGCGCAGCTAGCGCCATTCGACGGCCAACACTGCGGTTCCTGGTGTGTCCGCTGTGCCGTGCGTGTGATCATTGCTTGTACAGCCCTCTCGCAGTGTCCAGAGCAAGTATGGTGGGTCTGACACACCGGTGTCAATGTGTTCTTTTTTCCATTTCCAGGAGTGTACATAAAAGATCAGAATAACTTTTGAAACATCAACTTTACACATGAGCATTAAAACAAAACAGAATTAATAATGTCTAACATCTTTACAAAGTAAATAACATATTATTAACGCAAATTATATTTGAGGATAACAGTATTCCTCATCATAGTTCATGTAGCTGAGTATGAGAAAAATTCTACAACAAAAGTCTGATGAGGTAAACATACAAAGACAGGAAGAACATATATACACAAGGGTACCCAAACACATAGTGGGATAACACAAAAGGAAAGGACAGGGTTTGTTTCATTGCAGTATTTTGCAAACAAAACTTTCTTTGCTTCTTGGAGATCTCCCTTCATTCATCATTATTCCCAAAAGTCCTATCTAAGCCTGCCTTCTGTATTTCGTTCACATCCTCTGTCAAAAATAGTTTTTCTCTCTGCTTTCTGTATTCTGTTCACATCCTCTGTCAATAATAGTTTTTCTCCACTGTACAGTATCCTTTTTATTTTGCCAGACCATTTTCTGATAGCTTCTCAATGCATTTCTTTTAAATTTATAATAGTTAGTTTCTTATATAGTCTCCTCTTAAGCTAACTTAAATCTACTGAGCTCAGATACTAAACTAAGGGTCGAGGCAATGCAGCAGCACATAACAAATTAACACAAACAGCAATGCAAAAAAAATGGAAAATTGCAAAGCAAGCTACAGTAAATATAAATTACCAAGCAATGTAACATTACAACTAATATGAGCCAATGTACAGTAGCAAGAAAAATAAGTCAGTAGTAAAATTAGCTTAACAGAGTAACACAATTTAAAATTCAGTAGCACTATGCCTGGCAAACAGCAGCAGCAAATATAAAAAATATAAAAAAATATAAAACTTATATCTATACATGACAAAGCTCAAGCAGAAAAAATAGTACACTAAAGATAACAATGCAGATAAGGGAAATGTATAATCACATCTTAATATCTATGTAATTAAAGTGGTGCACCACAACAACTGATTGTAAAAAGAAATATTACCACGTACTTGAAAAGAAAATTATGTGTTACTGTTACTAGTTCCTTCTTATTGTTCTTTCCTTTCCAAGTGCTCCTTTTTTAAAGAATGTTGATCATAAAATAATTATTTAATAGATCTGTTGACAGAAAGTGTTCACATTAGCAAATGCATTTCATTTTATAAAAGCAATGCTGCAACACAGCTGGAAACCAGATATCAAATGAAATAAGCAATTACGCAAACCAAAGCATAAAAACATCATTCAATAGCTATGTGGCATTTCGTAAGTCAGTAGCTCTCAATTCTCGTAGAAAGACACTTGTCATTATCAGGTTTGCAGATGTAAGAATATTTCCGAGGATAATGGCCTCCCCTTTTTTTTTGTTCTACCTGTGCCGCTGAAAAGGGCTCGCAATAATGGCTTTTTCTCCAGGCGTCTGACACAGCTGGGTGCCCGCGATGCATTACGTGCAGGTGGTCACTTAACTTTCGTACGGAAATATTTACGACAGCAGTTTCTGCTACCATTGCAGTCTCATATAAAAATATTTCACAGGTCAAGAATTAGCGTTGCAAATCTGTAGAAACAAAATCCTATAAATATAAGTGTCCAAAAAAAATATTCGTCAGCATTGTGATACAGTCACACATTTCATAACTCTTGAAGTACGTTTCTTGGTTTCCAACATCCTTTTCATAAATCAGAGTCCCTAAACACTACTCATTATTCCTTACCTCATTATACATATACTTATTCATCGACACTTCTTCAATATTTCATCGTGAGAAATACGTAGCATAATAAACATTCCTCAACAACATAATACACATCGTCGTCGTAATAATAACATCATAACACTTCAGTCAAATCTCAAAATCGTCGTAACTTCCTCCAGTAATTTCTAAGCCTAAAAAGAATTCTCTGCTCATTTAAATAGTATCATCTACCTCATGATCTCATACCAAATACATCATTCAAAGCTCTCATAGTATCACAATGGTTCCGAAAAATATGAACAGTTTACAAAGTACTGACAAAATACAGTTTCATAAGTGTGAAGTTATCCAACTGTGTAATTGCGTAAACATGTGTCACTGATGTGGTAAAATAAATGTTTGTCTCTCAGTTAAATGATCAGATAGCTGTGTAATTTGTGTGTTAGAGAAATATGGTACCGATGTGTAAAGTTGTATAAGCAAATACCATATTAGCTAGGGTTCCTTGTGGTTGCCACACACATGGTACACAAAGTAAGCGTGTACCCCCCTGAGGATTAATGTAATTATACCCTCAGGTGTTACAGATTACACCAATGGAATGAAATATATCACAGAAAACTTTCTTTGTAATTCAAAAATCTTTAAAAATAAATGTTTTAAGTATAAAATTGATCACTCAAATACGTGTACTGTAGCGCTAAATGTGCGTCTTGCTGTAAGATAATTCTGTGGAAGTGTCGTACTTATCGTCCACCGAAAGCTAAGTTCTGCAGAAGTCAATGTACTTACCTCATGATAAACGAAAGTGAAATGCTTTATGTATAGATATCGTAGTTATTATGCTTATTGGTGTGATGAAGAAAGTACTGTACAGTAACGTAATGTTGTGCCACGAAAAAGGCTGTCTCATTGTTGCTATACCACAAAAGTTACTACTAAAACATGTTTTTCTTTCCAGAAGAATTCAGAAAACTGTGCAGATATAAAACAGATACACCGCAAAAGCAACATTGTAAATTGTCACTCATTAGTAGCGTCGTGATAAAAATCGTGTAACTGTCACATAAACTAACCTCTGTGTCATCTGGTATCTCTCAGAAAGCACTTTAAATTCAGAATGTACTTTCAAATAAACCAAAATGTTGCATTAAAATCTCATTAGCAGTACTGGTAAATGTTCTAAGTATGTGAGCCTTATAGTCGTTACGTAATCATGCAACAAACAAGCAAGAATGTACACACACAATAACACTGTGACGTCTGTTCACTATAACAATGCATTCGTCATTTCTGTTTAAATAAGTTCTCTTGGTTCTTGATTGGATATTTAACTTCAAACATTGTTGTATGTTAACAGATTCTATGTCTGACAAAGCATATTAGTAATGTGAAGCGAAAAATTTTATGACAAAGACTAAGTTAAAAAGCAGATTATCTTTCAATAAACGGTTTTACATGTGAAATGTGGTGTAAACCTTTACTCTTCCTAGTACGCAGAGTTTCAACTTCAACGCAATTATCATGTGGTATACGTCGGATTCTGTAAGGTCCATTGTAAACTGAATTTGTGACTCAAGTGTTTCTTCTTATGTGACAATGAATGAGCTTTAATGAGAACTTTCTGACCAATATACAACTTCTTTGCATTTGCTTTACCGTGTAGTTTTCTCCTTTTGTCTGCTGCAGATTTTATATTTTTAAGAGCCAAATCAATTATGTCTTTGTGTCGAAGTTTACGTGTATTCGGGAAAGGTACAAGCTCTCTGATTCTGTTCGGTGGTTCTTCATTCTCCAGTACAAGAGTAGGTGGTAAAGCAGTGGAGTCGTGAGGCATTTCATTCAGCACGTTTTGAAATAAGTGTAAATATCTGCCCCAATGCTGATGCTTTCTGTGACAATAAAGTCTGCAAAGCTTATTGATTTCTTTCATAATCCGTTCAGACGGGTTGCAATGTGGTGAGTACAATGAAATAAAAACAGGTTTGATTTTATGGTTGCGAAGCATGCGTGACCAAACAGCAGATCTGAATTGCGGTCCGTTATCTGAAATGACTTTACTAACGTGTCCAACTTCACGTAAGAAATTTTTAACAAAGGCGTTGGATACAGACCGTCCAGTGGCTTTACGTAACGGAGTGAAAGAAACAAATTTTGAAGTAAGTTCAACAGCGACTAGAACGTACGAAAATCCATTAGATGTTCTGACAAGCGGTCCCAAGAGATCAACAGCAGCAAATTCTTTTAATTTAGAAGGAATGATAGGAAACAACGGAGCACGATGTGAGACAGTAGATGGTTTCGCCTTTTGACAAAGTTTACAAATAGACAAGACTCTTCGAATTCGCTTTTCCATATTGTTAAAATAACAAGTCGTTCGAAGAATATGATAACATTTTCGTGGGCCAAAATGTGCGTAGCTGAAATGAATGTACCAAATGAGCTTATTAACAAAATCGTCTGGAATGCAAAGTACCCATAGCTTGTCATCAACAGTGCAGCGTTTGAAGAGTATGTTGTTTCTAACCAGGTAATAATGCCGAATCTGTGTGTGTGTCTTTTCATGCCATTTGCTCTTGATGTCTTTCCAAATCGGATCTTTATCTTGTTCATGAGCAATGTCCTTTAAAGATGTGGTGATGAAGTTTTCAAAGGCGACTTTCTGAATGTAAAGAATACTGAAATTTTTCTCGAGGTTGCCTTCTGTGGTACTTTTCTCAAGCCCAGCCGGTGCGCGTGACAGTGCGTCCGCAACAATGTTCTTGCCGGGAATGTAGACTATTGTGAAGCGGAATTCTTGCAGAAACAATGCCCAACGTTTTAACCTGTCATGATTTAATTTTGAAGACATAAGAAATTGTAATGCACGATGATCACTGTATACTTTTACGTGCTTACCAGAAAGAAAGAAACGGAATTTGTTAAATGCCTAAACGATAGCTAAAGCTTCTAATTCAGTAACGGAATAATTTTTTTCAGATTTTGTTAGCACTCGGCTAGCAAAAGCAATGGTTTTCTGAATGGTAGTGTCATTTTCTATGGCTTCTTGAAATAAATGGGCACCAAGACCGACTTTAGAAGAATCCGTGCTAAGGCAGAAATCTTGTGACAGATCTGGATGAGCTAAGATTGGCGCATGAAGTAACGCTTCTTTCAAAGAATTGAATTCCAACTGTGCTTGTTCGTCCCAGTTCCAAATAGTATTTTTTCCAGTGAGAGAACAAAGTTTTGGTGTAACAAGAATTTGCATATTCAGAAAACGACGGAAAAAATTTACGAGACCTAGAAAACTGCGGACTTGTCTTTTTGTGGATGGAACTGGAATGGCTCTGATTGCTTCTAACTTTTCAGGATCCGGCTGAATGCTTTCAGAAGAAACAATATGTCCCAAAAACCTCACCTTTGACCTACCGAATTCAGACTTTTCCAAGTTAACTGTAATTCCAGATTCTGCAAAAATACGTAACAAACTGTTGAGGATGCGATTATGTAGTTCCCATGAAGCTTCTGCTATTAGAATATCGTCCACATATAAGGTGATGTGACGTTTTAAGAACTCAGGTAATATGGAATTTAGCCCACGAATGAATGCTGCTGAAGAAATGTTCAAACCAAAGGGAAGTTTCCGAAACTGATAACAAATGCCGAAACAAAGGAAAGCTGTGTATTTTCTACATTCTGGATGAAGTTCGATCTGATAAAAGCTGGATCTGAGATCAATGGAAGACAACACTTTTACACCATTAAAATTTTGAAGAAGTTCTTCCAACGTTTGCGGCCTGTCTGTTTCAGGAATAATGATCGTATTGATTTGTCTCGAATCTAAGACAAGCCTGATCGATCCATTTTTCTTCTCAACAACATGTAATGGATTGTTGTATGAGCTTACTGCAGGCTCAATAATGCCCTCGTCGAGCATAGATTGTATTTCTGTTCTAACACAGTCCCTATAATGTGCTGGAATTACATATGGTCTAACACAAAATTTAGTATGCTCACGAACACGAAATTGGTATTGAAATCCCTTGATTGTTCCTGTTTTATGAGTAAAAACTGTGGAATGTGCTTGTAAAATCTCAAAAAGGTCCTGCCTATCAGTGTCATTACAATTCTCAATTGTTTGAATTTTATTCTGAATTAACTTATTAGTGTCAAATGCGCAGTCGATATCATCCCTGTCAGTACTTGCAGAGTGATTGTTAGTGTCTAGTTCCGTAGAAAAGTCCAAACTGTTGTCTAACAGAAGGTAAAGCCGATTAATTTCCTCGTCATGGTTTGAGAGCCAATCTTCAAATTTCAAAGCTATTGACTTACCTTCTTTCTCTAAACTTATTTCAACATCGTGAAAGTTTAAGATTGCTTTGTATTCATTCAAAAAGTCTACTCCCAATATAATTTCCATCGACAATAATGGAACAATGAGAAAGCTCATAGAGAAGCTGTGGCTTTGACAATAGAATTCTAAGTTGGTTTGTTGGCGTACATCTACACTTTTTCCAAAGATTGCGCCTTGTAATTTAATCTTACATAACGGAAGTGTGGGACAATCGTTCGATTTGTTGCATTTGCTAAAGGCTGTTTCACTAATTACTGAAATGGGACTGCCAGAGTCAAGTACTGCCGTAAATTTTACATCATTTACTGTAATGTGAATCACAGGATATGCAATATTGTTATGTTTTATGTCGTGTTCCTGGAGTAAGATGTCCCTAATGTCTTCCATTTTTACGTAATTACTAGCTACGGCAGCTGCGTCGTTAGTGTCACAAGAACGTTTTGTGGCTGCCAGCGGTGTGAGTCATTGCCTATTGTCTCTTTGTTGGCGAGCGTCGTTATTGGGATTTGGAGACCTAACTTCTACAAATTCACCGTGACGAGAGGGCCCTGCCCTGTTTAAATCCCGCCAGTTCTGATGCAATTCAGGTCTGCCATTATGATCACATCGTCTGTCGTCATGTCGGTAGTTCCTGTAGTTTCTTTCTTGTCGGTTAAGTGGTGGAGAATTTCTCCTTGAATCGTAACTGCGCGCTGGACCGTTGCGTCTAAAGTTATTCTGTCTCCCTTGATAATAATTATTTTGGTTCTCAAATTGTCTGTTTCTCTGATTGTCTCTGTGATAGTCACTACCGCAGAGAGGTGATCTTTCCCTGTAATTATTACTACTCTGCCAACGGTTGTAATACGGGTGGTGTCTGTTTCGGTCACGATTTGTGTTGTGAGAATAGCCTTGTCGCGTCCAGTTATTATTTCTTTCATCGCGGAATTGCGACTGATGTGATCTGTAATTGTTGTGCTCCTGCGTTCCGCGATTGTCAGTGTCACTTTCCCGTTCTTGTAACAGTCCCTGAAAAGCTTCAATGTCGTCTTTGCAACGTCCTGCCAAAATAATATGTCGTAAATGTTCAGGTAATTTGATTAAGCAAATGCAGATGAGTTCTGAGGGGCTGTATGGGTTTGACTGGTACTGATTCTTGTGCAACATGTCTTCAAAATATTTCACAAGACTGGAGAATTCAGATTGTTCGTAATGTTTCATCATTATGATACCATGTTTTACTCGATCTTGTGTGGCTTGAGACCAATATGCTGAGAGGAAGGCATGGTAAAATTCTCCTTCACTGTGGCAGTCGTGAATGACCGATCGCATTCTTACAGCTGGTTCATTCTCTAAGTAGCCACACATAAATTCTAATCTGTGCTCCAATGACCAGTTGGGAGGAAAACAATGAGAGAATTGATGGAGCCATGCTTGTGGATGAATGTCGTTGCCAGAATTTTTAAATGTTTTGAATTTACGTGTAGTAATGAACAGCTTATAGTCAAAATCATCATGTCGGCGAGTCGCATATCGGTCATTAGTAGGTCGTGTCGGCCGTTCCATCTCAAAATTCGGTGCACATTGCCAATTTCTTTCATAACTTCCGAAATGCCCTGTGTTATTATTTTGCGGCTTTTCCGTATTTCTAAGTCCCTCTTCCCGTGTTGGAGCGCGAGTGTCCTCTGAAATACGTAATTCTTGTATTACCTGTGTCAGCTGATCTTGTACTTCCCGGATTTCTCTTTGGTGTTGTGTATTAATTTGATTCTGATTTTGTTTGAATTTCCTAATTTGTTCGTACTCTTCTGTGTCATTAAAGACTACCGGTCTTGCGTCAATCAGATTATCATCTACCTTCGTAGATAAATTAGTGAACTGATCCGAAAGTTCGGCTACTTTCTCCGATAGTGAACACATTTCCTCAATGTGTTTTTCTGAACCAAGTTTCAGAGTGTCCATTTGTGTTGAAATCGAATCTACTGTGTTCTTTAAGTTTTCCTGAGTTTTTGCAAGTTGCGTAACCGAATCGGTAGATGCAACTGAGTCAAATTTAGCTTGCAAGGTCTCATGATTTTCATGAACAATAATTTGCAGTTCTTTTATGGCTGCTTCGTGATTCTGTAATGCATTTTCATGCCGCGAAAAAATAGGTTGAAAATGCTCACAAATTTGAGTTTTTACGTCATTACAGACTTTTTGACATTTCGATTCAATGTTATGTAACTCAGTAGTTAAATCTTCACGCGTTTGTTCAAGAGTTTGTTCCAATGAGTCTAACTTTTGAAGCTGTTGCTGCGTTTGTCTCTGATTTTGTTCCATTGTGTCTAACTGTTGCTGTGTTTGTCTCTGGTGTTGTTCCATTGTGTCTAACTTTTTGAGATTTTGTTCCACTGTGTCTAACTGTTGCTGTGTTTGTCTCTGGTGTTGTTCCATTGTGTCTAACTTTTCAAGCTTTTGTCCCATTTGTTGCATTAATTGTAATAACAATGCACTGGTGTCTGAAACATGTTTCTCAGTGCTTTTCGGCAGTGAAGTTGCACCGGCAACATTCACATTTTGACAAGCGGAAAATGTGTCTTCACTCATTTGAGAAAACGGTGAGAACCCAAAACCTGAGTCTGCAGTATTTGCAATATTGTGTTCTGTCATTCCCGATTCCTGAGGCGAGCTGTTGCCGACCAATCGATCGATAACGCTTCCCTGTTCACTACCTGTTTCACTGTCTACACCATTGTCTGCCGCCCGCTCCATTTCCCTATGCGCAATTACCAAATTACTACTTTGAATATTAGTTAATTCATTACATGGTGGCGCTAACACACTGCCTTCGTCTTCACTGTCATTTCTCAGTTTACTTTGGAGCCTAGTATTACGTTTTTCACAAGCCATAATTGTCACAATATTTCACACGATAACACAGAAAAGCACAATTTGAAGAGCAAAATAAAATAACATAGCAATGGAAATAATGTCTACTTAATTGCCAGCGCAGCTGTGAAATACTTGGTGCAAATCTACATGCATGCCACAACTGTTTTACTGTACAACAATGAAAGGCTAACTCTACAAAGGAGATTCTCTCTACAATTACGCGCTAGCAATAAACAAAATCTACACTAATTACACAAACTACAAGAAAAATCAGAAGATTCCAGTGAGGTATCCTAGGCTAAGGGTCGACATATGAAACGTCCCCTTTGAACAATTTATACAAGACTGTGGTTAAACTGACACACAATATTTTGTTTTAGCGCAACGCAATCTGACTTTCAAAATTCCCTACAAAAGAATGGCCCTGACTAACATTAAACTATACCTTTCACAAATCACTTACCTCACAAAAATCTTCGCTGCTCAAGCTACTGCAATACAGCGAGCGCCACTACTGCCAGCTAAATGAAAGATTCAAACTACTGAAGGCACTAACTACTGATAGGGATAGTTAGCAAATGAAAGATATTAATAGAGAACAAACAATGTATTTACCTTGATATCATCATGTATAAATATAGCAGTTCATGACAAATTACAAATCTCCGCCATCTCTCTCCCCACATCACCACTGCTGGCGGCTCACCTCCAACTGCGCAACGCTACGCGCTTTTCACAGCCAGCTGCCTAACACTACAATGGCGAGTATTACAACAATGCAAAGCAGCCACAGACTGCACACAGCACAGCCAGTGATTTTTCATACAGAGGTGGCGTTACCAATAAAAAACCTAAACAGCCTACTTACAAATGAACAGGGTTGTTACTTGTGTATATTATGCATCGCTTGGCTGCTATGCTTTTTCACTGATGTCACATTTTTTTTACTATGTGCCTGCTGTGCTTATTTATTTAAATTATAATTGTCACCTGATTAATTGTGCTGATATGGTTATGTATGTAGGTTACACTTTGTGATTTATCTACTTGCGCCTTCATGTTTACTTATTAAGAGTACATTTGAACATTTATTTGCTTATGCTGATATGATGCTAATGACCTGTTTATTATGTAAGATATATATTTGCTGCTTTGCATATGGATTGCATATTTACACATTTCTGTTTTGTTGTCGTAACTACTCTTTAATTTGGTATATAGAAATGCTGATATACGGTGTACGAACATGGAGTTTAGGTCACACTATGGTATTAATTATAGATTGTTCGCTTGGCAGAGCCTCGTTGTAGGAATTGTGCTGCATCCACTTGTTGACATTCTGTTCTCCACTGGTATATTTACTCGCTATTGCATGTTTTGCTTATGCTCAGTACTTTATATTTTAAGATAAGAAAATGAACTGCTATAATTCTACGAACGACATTGGTACAAGAAACTTCATTGAAGTCACATGAGCTGGAGGTTTTATGGAAGCTGTATAAATTTATGCTAATAGGAAGGAAGCTAACGACATGACATACCAACACTAGGTTTAGACCATTGACAGTCATTACACTGCATTCTTCGTGAGCAATTGAAACAGTAAGTGACACTTGACACAAGAAATACTCCACATATTTGCTTCTGTTTTGCTATGATTCTTGAAGTGGTGTACACACTGTGAAATATTACGATTTATTCACTCAAAGTCTTATGTGATCTTTCATACTACGTACTCGCACCTACTTACTGAAAGTTATTCAAACTGAAGGCTGTTAGAGATCATGTATGCATTTCTTTTATTTTAAGATGGACAAGGTAACCAAAATTTATTTTATAATTCATAAAGAGCAGAAGATTTGGGTGTAATGGATTACACAGAGGTTGTGTGTGGACATTATGTCTTCGGATTGTATGGGATGATGAATTGAAGTTTGCACTAGGATTTTATCTGTACTTGTTCGAGGAGACTGACTAGAGGAAAGAGTTCTTATGGAAGTAAAATGATATTGGTGCTAAGGTTTATATGTATCGACGTATTGAAGAGGTATTATTGAGGTATTGAGACTGTGTGAAGTTGATGATTATTGGAGTTTTGGTGGACAAGAGGTAAGGTAGATGATATTGATGTGATAAGGTTTATATGTATCGACGTAAGAGGTATTATTGTAGTATTAAGATTATGTGATGCTGATGATTATTGGAGTTTTGGTGGATAAGAGGTGAAGTAAGTGCGGAGCATTTTTTTTTTTTGTTGGTTTATATGGAACAAGGAGGATGAAGATAGCAGACTAGAACACTCAAGTGGAAAGAAGATTGTCTACACACACACTTTGTTAAATCACTAAGCAGTATATACTATTTTTTTGGAGAGAGGAAGTATTTGCATATCTTGGCACACTGACGGTTGTTCAGCAACAGTACATTTGATTTGGCTTGGCAAACATTGGTCTTGACATGATGACTATGACGTTGACTAACTATTATTGACTGTTATACATTGCTGCCACTACTACTTGATACACATGTCGAACATCAAATTTTGACAGAATTGCATTTACACAGTTAACTCTATTCAATTACACAGTAGTACTTAATGTGGATGAAAGATGAATGAGTGTGTTTTGCGTGTTTTCCTTTCCTAATTCCAAATAATTGGTACCGACCTATCTCCTAAATATTATCTCACTTGTTTGTTGTGGCCTGCACTGACACCCATAATTATTATAGGTTTACTGGTATTTGTGTATTTGTAATAGTTAATATGACAATTATCTGATATCAATTGTGTCGTTATTATATTTTGTATGTTTAGTGTAAGAGCATTGATAATAATTTTGTAAAAGCAATTGTGTGTGCATTCAAACTGTTGTTCGTGCTTGCACCTATTCAACATTGCTGGATGCCACTTGGAAATGTTTAATTTCTGCTGATAAACTATGATAAATTGTCTGATTAGTGATAGTGAATATTATGGACTGTTACCTGCACCTGCTCAACATTACTGGGTGCCACTGATGGACTGCTTCTACTGAAATGATGTCACTTGTTGCTGTCTGCACCTGCTCAACATTGCTGGGTGCCACTGATGGAACTGCTTCTACTGAAATGATGTCACTTGTTGCTGTCTGCACCTGTTCAACATTGCTGGGTGCCACTGATGGAACTGCTTATATTGAAATGATGTCACTTGTTGGTGTCTGCATCTGTTCAACATTGCTGGGTGCCACTGATGGACTGCTTCTACTGAAATGATGTCACTTGTTGGTGTCTGCACCTGTTCAACATTGCTGGGTGCCACTGATGGACTGCTTATACTGAAATGATGTCACTTGTTGGTGTCTGCACCTGCTCAACATTACTGGGTGCCACTGTTGGAACTGCTTCTACTGAGATAATGTCACTTGTTGCTGTTTGCACCTGTTCATCATTGCTGGGTACCACTGTTGGAAATGCTCAACCAGTGGTGAGATGTCACTTGTTGCTGTCTGCACCTGTTCAACATTACTGGGTGCCACTGATGGACTGCTTCTACTGAAATGTCACTTGTTGGTGTCTGCACCTGCTCAACATTACTGGGTGCCATTGATTGAATAGTACTTATGTAAACTATTATGTAAAATCGTATGTATGAAAATATTTGTATTCCTTACTGTATTTTATATATTAGGATGTGGAACGGTCAGTGCAAAGCCAAAATTTTAGCTAGTTATGTGATATTTAATTATTAATATTATCTTTTATTTTTGTTTGTGTTTTTTGGACGAATTTGGTGGTATTTTCACCACCAATGCTGGCAAAAATACCATCAAATTCTGGCCCGTGGAGGAGGGGCATATGAAAGGTGGCTACACTGAGCCACAGCGCCAGAGATTGCGCCAAAGAGTATTATTCAGCCGCCTCCACTGGCAGTTCTTATCTAGAAGTCGTGGTGGAGAGTGCTTGTTGAGATGTAGCAGTGGTGAGTCGTTGTTGAGAAGTTCCCATGGAGAGTGCTTGTTCAGAACTTGTAGTATTGTTTTGATGGGCCAGACACCAGATGTTGTTGGATTAGGGATGTTGTAATGTGCTTTTCGTCAATACATATGAAGGTAAAAAAATTCCTTTTTATTTTTATTATTTCAATGTCTTAAACAATAATGCCTCTTGGTCACAGGTTCAGTCAACAAAGCATCTGGCTCGTGTTCTTGTATTAGACTGCATCTCTGGTTTCTATGTGCAATTATAGTATTTCTGTTTTTTTTTAGTTACTTCAGTATAAATGGTGTTTAAAATATCTGCTCTTATTGAGGAAGAGCCGTTCCAGATGTGCACGTTGAATCACACTTCCACACACAGAACAGCTACACTTGTGTTTTGTTGTTTCCTAGGTTTTATAGTTGCTGGAGACTTAATTAATTAATTGTGTTAACGGAAGTTTTCTTTCATTCTTTGTTGTTGTTCTATGCAGTCAGATTGCGTACTATACCAGACAGGGCCAACCGTTTACGCGACTGCGTAACCGGACAGTCAGCTACTGAAAATTAAAAAGTATTTGCATTCATTATATTTAATTAAGCCCCCATGCAATGTCCTTTCTTGAATAAGCTCGTGGTCTCGCGGTAGCGTTCTTGCTTTCCGAGCACGGGGTCCCGGGTTCGATTCATAACAAATCCTACTCCCGTTATATCATTTTGTGCTGCTATTGATATTGCCGTATACTCGACCGCAAATCATGGTCTTCTTCCATTTCACTTCCCTGACGCCCACTATATCTAGATTGAGTCTTAGCATTTTTCTTTTCAGATGTTCTAGCTTCTCTACTACGTCTAAATTGCTGACATTCCACGCCCCGACTAATCTTTCGTTGGTTGTTCAATCTTTTTCTGATGGTCATCTTCCTCTTGGCAGTCGCCAGCCGGAGATCCGAATGGGAGGGACTAGTCCGCAATCTTTTGCCAATGGAAAGATCATGAAACTTTTTCAGTTACAGGCCACATGCACTGTGGATTTGTCTTTAATGTAGTGTTTCCCATTGCCTTGTGCATCCTCATGCTGTTTACCATTACTGATTCTATCTCCTTTAAGGACGGTTTCCCATCCCAAGGACCAGAGAGTGCCCTGAGTCTCTGTCCGGTCATACGCGCTATTTGACAAGGCCTTTGGCAGAGCGAGGGTGACTTCTTGTGCCAAAATTCTTCAGCCGTCATTGCTGATGATCTTTATTCGAAATTTAACCCGGGACCAATGACGATTTGTTGATTACTAATCAAACGAGATACCCCTAGACTACCGGACCGGATTGATAGATACGCGTATTTAGACGAGACAGTTTCAAGTCTGTGCTACCTGGGAATGGTCGCACCATTACACCAAGATCGTGATTGGGCCTTGAAAACATCACACTCCTGTCGTAGCCTTTGAGTCGTCACTGGATGGGGTATGGAGGGGCATGTGATAAGCACACCTAACTCTGAGCCTGTGTCAGTTTCCGAAGTTACAGCAACTACTATTCATTTAAATAGCTCCTAAAACGGGGCTGAGTGTACCTCATATTATTTCTCCCAAATGATAGAACAAGGAATCGACACAAGGTTCTCCACATGGCCATAAAAGTTGTATATTTACCGAGTGATTCAGAAAGGGAGAACAGATTTTAGTTGTTTATTGCAGACCAACTATGAATGATGGAAACAAATTGTGCGTGTCACTGAATAGAGGAGGGTTCAAAGTTTTATGTTCACACAGACACTATAACATATACTCAGCATGAGCAACACGCGTTGCTCAAGATACATTGAAACGTAGTCCATTTCATTCCACACACGAATCAACAGATCCCCGTTTATTGAATCTACAGCTTCAACAGTTCGATTTCTCGGTTCTTTAAGAGCAACTGCCGTAGGTGGGACCAAGACTCTGTCTTTTATGTACCCCCAAAGAAAAAAATCGCAAAGTGCGAGGTCTGATGATTTTGGAGGTTAAAAGCGATGAACAAGATCTTGTTGTAAACATTTTCCAATCCAACGTTGTGGGACAAGGTACGGCACACCTCAAGGTGAATGTGAAGCGGGGTGCCGTCATGCATAAAAATGAAACAATCTGAATCTTCGTGAAGTTGAGAAAACAACCAGTTTTGCAACATGCCCAGGTGCGACACTCCTGTCACAGTTGCCTCCGCAAAAAGAAAGATCCAAGAACTTTGTGAAAGGCACAAAACACATTCAACTTCGGTAAGTTTCTTCCATATTCCACGATACGCCAGGATTTTGTTCTCTCCAAATTGTTACAATATGGTGATTTATTGTAAAAGGTAGACAAAACGTCGATTCGTCGAAAAAGATGAGTCATTCGAAGAAAGTATCGTCAGCCATATACTGAAGAGCTGAAATGCAAAATTCGTACCTTCTGTTAAGCTCGCCAGGCTACAACTGCTGCAGTAACTGCAACTTGCAGACCGTCATTCGCAGGCGTCGTTCCAGAGCACGACACACCATTGTTTGACCAAGATGAATTTCCTGGCTTGCGCACCTTCTACACTCCCAAGGGTTCCGTGTGAACGCATCTGGGATACGCTCAGCCGTGCGTGGCCGACTAGTGCTCTTCCCTTTCCATATGCAACCAGCTTCCAAGAATCTCGTACGCCAGTCATAAATCTGCTTGTGCTGAGGCGGCTTCTTGCCGATTCGACGGCGTAATGCACGTTGCGTTTGAATAATGGAATAACTTCGTGCAAATTCCAACACACAAAGTGATTCCTTTTGTGGTGTAGTGTAATATTTCTGGCTTAGTCAGCCATCATATTAGGTTCCAAGAAGCTGCCCCCAGAGCAGTGGAGATGCAAGAAGTATATAGATAACGAAATGTGGTGTGAGGTAACTGTGACAGATGTTAGATCCGTTACCACTTCCGTGAGAAAGACCGCCTGCTTAATGGTACTGCTCTGTGATTGGCTGCTGTGTTCGGAGCAAGGGCGCCAAAACGTTAAAGTATAGTTATTAGTTATTAGTTAAACCACTCATTGGAATGACTTCACTTTTTAATACAAATGTCTCTCAACAACTGACTATCAATCAGTCATTTTAGAATTATTGAAAACAATTTGAATCAAAAACAAAAGACTGACGAAATTGCAGATGAAGCACTTCGGAAGCGTTCTGGTCACGCCTTTTCTGGTATGGCGCGCGAAGTGTTTCGGGCTGTTCGTCACTCTGGATTAGGCAGTCGAGATGTACGGTCATGTTGTCTGTGGCAGGATGTGTTTGCCAGTATTCAGTATTAAAAGATTCACTCCGGTAGTCATGAGGCACAGATACGTGCCACAAATAGTGTAAAGATACGTTTTCGCAAACACTGAGTTTGATCATGTATTTTGCTGTTTCAGAAGGTGTTGTGTTAAGATCATGTAGCCTTCTCGTGTGGCTATATTAAAATACGCGAGTGGCATCCCAAATAAGTGATACACTATTTCAGAACAGACCCTTGGTTCGTTTGGGGAAGGAGACCAGACAGCGTGGTCATCGGTCTCATCGGATTAGGGAAGGATGGGGAAGGAAGTCGGCCGTGCCCTTTCAGAGGAACCATCCCGGCATTTGCCTGGAGTGATTTAGGGAAATCACTCAGAACAGACCCTAGCTAAAAAGTTAGTTTCAGCCTCAAGATACAGAACATATGACCTGCGTGCTCTTTTCTGCGCTGGGGACATCAACTTGAAGACAGCAGGTTAGTGAACTATAACAGAACCTTCGTATTCCACACAGTGCAGTGGAAACAACTAGGTGCCTCACGTGTATTTCATGCACAGAACAAATGTGCTCAGTGACACGCCATCTGCAGTAATGCAGAGGAGGTAAAGGGGGATGATCGTTATTAACACCAACAATCAATTCATTCTTCCATTCTTGCAGTAGTAGCTGCCACGTTGCTACAAACAAACACAGCAGAGCCGTGTCAAAACTTCGAATATTCGACTATCCAGTGACATGCGTAATGTGTTTCTATATTTTATGGTTCGTCTATAACAAACAAATGAAATCTTTTCTTTATTTTTGAGTCACCCGGCACATTTCGTAAGTGAAAAGGAACGCTAAATAACCCAAAGCTGATTTCCGACATCCAACAAACGTCCACGACTCCTGTTACCACTGTTCGTGGAGTGTCGCCAGGGTGGTGAAATTTTTTCATATGTGTGATCCTTTATTTTATGAACTTCATTGTCTTCTACCACCGAGGACGCGAGCCTGCTAAATACTTACAGTAAGCATTGAAAGTATCAGAAAAAGCTTTACCAGACACAGTAGTATGTACTGACGATATTTTCTTCGGTTTTATAATTATTTCGTCTGCGTGAAGTAAATATCTCCAGCAGTGAAAAAAATATCCTGAGTGTGTCGCGCGCATTTCCTGAGTCAGAAAGTTTTCGTGTTCTGCAGCGTAAACGGTACGGTTGCAAGTGGTGGAAGAAAGGCTTTTGAAAGCAGCTCCACAGTCAAGAGCTGCTGTTGAGAGACTGGAGGGCAATTAGGGGCACGTTCCCGACGGTGCTGCAGTTTACACGGCCCACGAAACCGCCGCTTGCTCCCTACCCAGCCAGGCTTCTGCTGGCCCTAATGGTACGGCTGCAGTTTGTGCCGCCCAGTTGTGCTTTCTGCCAGAGCTGGAATGCGGGCCAACGTGCTAAGTTCATTGTCTTCTAATTATTTACGTTATTTATTGGTTAGGACCTGGAAGAGAAAAACATTTCCATTTTTATAGGCTAATTATTCCCTATGTTTCTTGTTCTCTAACATAGTGCAAGCAATACAAAAGAGACAAAGAGATTTTTGGAAACCGAGTAAAAATTCAGGAAGAAGGAAAAGTTTAAGGCCTCCGGATGACATTGTAACATCACTTAAAAGGAATGCACAATGCCCTGTAAAGAGAGGTCATGAAATGAACATTAACAAAAGTAAAAGAAAGGTAATGGAGTGTTGTCGAATTAAATGCTGAAGGAATAAAGCTAAGGAATAAGGCATTAAAATGAATAAGGAGTTTTTCTATATGAGCAGCATACGAACTGACGATGGCTGAAGTAAAAAGGCAATAGCAAGTAAAAAATTTATAGAAAAGCGAAATATCTTAAAACTGCTTGTAAATTTAAATTGTGTGCCGTGAAGCTCTGGTAGATTAGATAACTGCTGAAGGGCTACTAGATCGCATCTGAGAGGAAAGACAGTTATGGTATAACTGATAAAAGAAGAGGCCGATTGATGAGACATTCTATAACGCAACAAGAAATATTTAATTTGGTAATGGAAGCAATTTTGGGGAAGGAGACGGTAAAAATTGGCGACTTAACACCAAGACTAAACTATAGGAACAATATTTGAGTGGACGCATCAAATCATTCTTCGGACTAACAATCACAATAACACAATATATTAACGATATTGCTGTTACTTTAGAAACTAGAAAAAATGCAAGCCTTTTTCCTAAAACTGTAAAACAATATCTCTTTTACAACTCCACTAAAGTCACAATTTTGCATCGTTGAAAATTTCAAGCATTACCAAGTTGGTTGTGCGAAGCAGTTATTTTGGCAACTACTTGTTGTACACAACAAAAAGTGGAGACATTCTTTCCAGCATTGTTAAAATATCGTCGGAGAACAGGGCTGCAGGGTTTGAATGAACTGAAAGAACGGCATTGATAAACAACCACAATACACTGAGGCGCCAAAGAAACTGGTACACGCATGCGTATTCAAATACAGAGATACGTACACATGCAGAATACGGCGCTGCGGCCGGCAGTGCCTGTATAAGATAACAAGTGTATGGCGAAATTGTTAGATCGGTTACTGCTGCCAGAATGGCAGGTTATCAAGACTTAAGTGAGTTTGAACGTGGTGTTTAGTTGACGAACGAGCGATGGGACACATCATCTCCAAGGTACCGATGAAGTGGGGATTTCCCGTACGACCATTTCACGAGTGTACCGTGAATATCAGGAATCCGATAAAATCCAGATTGAGATTTTCACTCTGCAGCGGAGTGTGCGCTGATATGAAACTTCCTGGCAGATTAAAACTGTGCGCCCGACCGAGACTCGAACTCGGGACCTTTGCCTTTCGCGGGCAAGTGCTCTACCAACTGAGCTACCGAAGCACGACTCACGGCCGGTACTCACAGCTTTACTTCTGTCAGTACCTCGTTTCCTACCTTCCAAAGTTTCATATCAGCGCACACTCCGCTGCAGAGTAAAAATCTCATTCTGGAAACATCCCCCAGGCTGTGGCTAAGCCATGTCTCCGCAATATCCTTTCTTTCAGAAGTGCTAGTTCTGCAAGGTTCGCAGGAGAGCTTCTGTAAAGTTTGGAAGGTAGGAGACGAGGTACTGGCAGAAGTAAAGCTGTGAGTACCGGCCGTGAGTCGTGCTTCGGTAGCTCCGTTGGTAGAGCACTTGCCCGCGAAAGGCAAAGGTCCCGAGTTCGAGTCTCGGTCGGGCGCAAAGTTTTAATCTGCCAGGAAGTTTCAATCCGATAAAACATCACATCTTCGACGTCGCTGCGGCCGGGAAAATATCCTGAAAGAACGGAGTCAAGGACAACTGAAGAGAATCGTTCAATGTGACAGAAGTGCAACCCTTCCGCGAATTGCTCCATATTTCAACGCTGGGCCATGAAGAAGTGTCAGCGAGCTAACCACTGAGTGAAACATCATCGATATGGGCTTTCGGAGCCGAAGGCCCACTCGTGTGCACGACATAAAGCTTTACGCCTCACTTGGGGGCGTCAGCACCGTCATTGGACTGTTGATGACGGGAAACATTTTGCCCAGTCGGAAGAGTGGTGTTTCAAATTGTATCGAACGAATGGACGCGTACGGGTATGGAGAAACCCTCATGAACCCATGGACCCTGCATGTCATCAGAAGACTGTTCAAGCTGGTGGATGCTCTGTAATGGTGTGGGTGTGTGCAGTAGGAGTGATATGGGACCCATGACATGTCTAGATACAAATCTGACAGGTGACACGTACGTGAGCATCCTGTCTGATTACCTGCACCCATCCACGTGCACTGTGCATTCCGTCCCACTTAGGCAATTCCAGCATGACAGTGATACACCACACACGTCCAGAATTGCTACAGAGTGGCTCCAGGAACACTCTTCTGAGTTTAAACACTTCCGCTGGCCACCAAACTCTCCAGACATGAGCATTATGGAGCATATCTGGGATGCCTTACAACGTACTGTTCAGAAGATATCTCCACCCGCTCGTACTTTTACATATTTATGAACAGCCCTGCAGGATTCATGGTGTCATTTCCCTCCAGTAACTACTTCATACATTAGTCGAGTCCATGCCACATGGCGTTGCAGCACTTCTGCGTGATTGCGGGGGCCCTACGTGATATTAGGCAGGTGTACCAGTTTTTTGGCTCCTCAGCGTAGTATAAATATGTATGCACACTTTACAGATACTCAAATCTAGCACGCGAGTACCTATCACATACACGTTACGTGTGTGCGTACGTACGTAAGCATCTTATACCTTACATATTTTTCCATCAGTCACCAAGTACAAAACCCGAGAGCCGATTCCACTGTTCAGAGTAACGTCTGACGAAAGTCACATCACAAACTGACGACTGAATCAGTCGAGGCTATTTTTTTCCGTTCTTTCTCATTATAAGAACAGAAATGTAGCTTTCAACTTAGCGTATCCAATGATAAATAATTAGTCGAGTCCATTCTCCTACGAGATGCAATGCATACGGTGTCTACGTTCTTTGTTATGGTCGATGAACATACCTCGTAAAACAGAAGGAACCACACGAACTGTCAAAATTTAAAATGTAAATACTGAAGCGTAATTCGGTTCGTATAAGCGTCAGATGCGATACAGTCCTACGAAGCGTATATGTGTTATACTTTTGGATAAAATGCAACTGCTTCGTAATGTGTGCTGTCTATAAAACAGTCTGGCTTACGTGTAATCACAGTACACAACTTAGCTAATTCTTTTACATAATAAAAAAGAACTTACAAGACTATATCACTTTATAGAAATGACGTTGCACAAGCGCAAACTTTGGTAGAAACCATGCCACCACAACTATTTTGGAATCTAATGTTTCTCTACATTTTTACGCATGCTTTGAGATCTATGAGCATTTGAAGGGCTTATTTCAATAGTGGTACAAGTCCATTGCCTCCACTTTTCTGTATATAATGCTTCTGAAATTAATGATCCAAACAAACAGATAGAAAGGTTCATCTCTAGCAAGAAGCCATACGCTTGAATATTTCTGGTATCTCAACTACAGATTTTTCAGCACTCATTTAAATTTAGGACTCTGTATCTTAGAAAGAACAAAAATGGACTTGTACCACTATTGAAATAAGCCCTTCATTTCATCTTTGATACCGTGAAACAAATCTCTTCTACTGCAAACTCTTTGCTTTTTATTTTTGGAGGTGGTAGTATAGACCAAAACAAGAAAAAGATTTCCGGTAAACACGGGCTCTCATGTTCACACTTCAAGAGCTATGAGCACTTCCTCGTCTTCGATAATTCGAAACACATCTCTTCCACTGAACAGGAGCCATAGCTCTTACACCCATTGTGTACCAGATATTCTTGCTCAGACTGATCTTTCCTGTCATATTCCCGAATATTGACCATTTCTCCTGGGGCACCGTACATGTACGGGGAGACTTGACGATGGTCGTGTGACCGAAATGGTTGTCTGTGTAAAAAACTTACTATCATATCAAATTTATCTGGACGCACCCATGACCGAGCGAGGTGGCGCAGTGGGTTCGCATTCGGGAGTTCAACGGTTCAAATCCGCGTCCGGCCATCCTGGTTTAGTTTTTCCGTGATTTCCCTAAATTGCTTCAGGCGAATGCAGGGATGCTTCCTTTGAAAGGGCACGGCCGATTTTCCTCCTCATCCTTCCATAATTTGATGGAACCGATGACCTCGCTGTTTGGTCCCCTCCCTCAAACCAACCAACCAAGCAATGCACCCAAGCATTGCGGAAATGACTAGTACCGGGTGATCAAAAAGTCGGTATAAATTTGAAAACTGAATAAATCACGGAATAATGTAGACAGAGAAGTACAAATTGACACACATGCTTGGAATGACATGGGGTTTTCTTATAACCAAAATAATACAAAGGCTCAAAAAATGTTCGACAGATGGCGCTTCATCTGATCAGAATAGCAATAATTAGCACAACAAAGTAAGACAAAGCAAAGATGATGTTCAATACAGGAAATGCTCAATATGTCCACCATAATTCGTCAACAATAGCTGTAGTCGAGGAATAATGTTGTGAACAGCACTGTAAAGCATGTCCGGAGTTATGGTGAGACATTGGCGTCGGATGTTGTCTCTCAGCATCCCTAGAGATGTCGGTCGATCACGATACACTTGCGACTTCAGGTAACCCCAAAGCCAATAATCGCACGGACTGAGGTCTGGGGACCTGGGAGGCCAGGCATGACGAAAGTGACGGCTGAGCACACGATCATCACCAAACGATGCGCGCAAGAGATCTTTCACGCATCTAGCAATATGGGGTGGAGCGCCATCCTGCATAAACATAGTACGTTCCAGCAGGTGTTTATCAGCCAGGCTGGGGATGATGCGATTCTGTAACATATCGACGTACCTCTCACCCGTCACGGTAGCAGTTACAAAACTAGAATCACTCATTTCCTCGAAGAAAAAAGGCCCGACTACGGTAGATGTGGTAAATCCAACCCATACAGTGACTTTCTCGTCGTGCAAAGGAGTTTCCACCACAGTTCTAGGATTTTCGGTAGCCCAAATTCTGCAGTTGTGAGCGTTGACAGACCCTCGGAGCGTGTAATGAGCTTCGTCGGTCCACAACACGTTACTCTACCAATCGTCATCTTCCGCCATCTTTTGAAACGCCCACATAGCAAATGCCCTCCGCTTCACTAAATCGCCAGGTAACAGTTCATGATGCCGATTGATTTTGTACGGATAGCATCAGAAGGTACGCCTAAGTGCCAACCAAACAGTAGTGTATGGAATGCCGGTGCGACGTGCAGCTGCACGAGCGCTGACTTCCCCGTGCGTAGACGAATCCGCTACAGTCTCCATTTCTTCCTGAACTATCTCAGCAGCATTACGCCTTGTGCTCGGTCGGCCACTACGGGGTCTATCGTTTCAACAACCCGTGGTTTCGAACTTTGAAATCATTCTCGCCACAGCTGCATTTGTCAACGGACCTCTACCCGTTCGAATCCCCTTCCTATGGCGATAGGATCGTAACGCAGAACTAGCACATTCCCTATTCTGATAATACAGCTTCACTTAAATTGCCTTTTCAGGTAACGTCAACAAGCTGCGACTGCTGGCGCATCTGATTCTCTCTCTCATTACAGCTCCTTTTAAATACGATTGTCATGCGCAGTCACTGACGTTTTGCTGTCCAGCGCCATCTGTCGGACATTTTGTGAACTTTGTTATTTTTTTTGTTCTTATAAAATCCCATGCCATTCCAAGCATGTGTGTCAATTTGTACCTCTCTATCTACATTATTCCGTGGCTTATTAAGTTTTCAAATTTATACTAACTTTTTGATCACCCGGTATATGTCACGAGAGGCAGCCTCACCAGTGTAAAAGTGGGCAGAGAGTATTGTATTGCCAGTAAAGAACCAGTGAGAGCAGAACTAGTCCCTCAAGAGAACTTGGTAATTTCCAATGCGGACTAGCCATTGGATGTCACCTTAGTAACAGCCCACAGATCCATTAGGGACTTTTCAACCCGTCTAAAGCTGCCCAAGTCAACTGTTGTTGATGTTCTTGTGAACTGGAAACGCGAAGGAACTACTACAGTTAATCCAAGATCATGCAGACCTCATGGGCTGACGGACAGGGACCGCTCTGACCGTTCTCATGAAATCAGGTGAAGGAATCACTCGTTAGTTCCAAAGTGCTACCAGCAATCCAACTTGCACAATGATTCTGCGTAGCAAGTTACAAGAATGTAACAGTACCTCATAAGCTGCACATCTCTGTACTCGATGCTAAAGCGACGTGTGAGGTGACGCAAAGTGCGATGCAGTTGAACAGTGAATGACTGTTAACGAGTGATTTGCAGTGATGATCACGCTCTACCCTGCGGCAAACTAATGGAGGAGTTATGGTTGGGCGAATGTCTGGAGAACGTTACCTGCCATTATGTTCAGTGCCAACAGTCCAGTATGGAGGAGGTGGTGTTCCGGTATTGTTGGATTCTTTTTCGTTGTTAGGATGTTGTGTCCTTGCAGTGCTTAAGAAAACGCTAAATGCTGAAGGATATGACCAGATTTTACAGTTTTGGGAACTGTGTACAGTAGAGGAACAGTTGTGAGACGATGGTTGTTTATATGCTCTTTGTCGCAAAGCAGTAATGACGCGGTTTTTTGGCAACGGCATTCCTGAAATCGACTACGCTGCTGTCCGGAGTCAGTGCAACACCTTTGAGATGAGTTGTAACGTCGATTTTGCTCCAGACCCAGCGTCCAACATCACTTGCTTCTCTGGTTTGCGCTCTTGAGGAACAATGGGGCTGCTGTTCCTCCATAGTCATTCAGACACCATACTGGAATTCCCCGCAGCAAACTTCAAGCCGCCATAAAGGCAAAATGTGGACAAACCACATATTGCTGTCCACTAAAAGTTGTTGCGATAATTTTGATCACGTAGTATATATTCTAGGGAGATATACTTGAGGACAGTATTATGGAAATGGCAGAGGACGTAGAAGAACATGAGATGGGAGATACCATACTGCGAGAAGAATTTGAAAGATCACTGAAACACTAAGGCCCCGAGCAGAACTACTGATAGCCTAGGGAGAACGTCCATCACAAAACTCTTCCATCTGATGTAAAGGATGTAAGAGACAGGCGAAATACCCTCAGACTTCAAGAAGAGTATAATAATTCCGGTTCCAAAAAAAGCATGTGCTGACGGGGTTGAATATTACCGAACTGTCACTTTGATAAGTCATAGCCACAAAATACTAACACGGATTCTTTACAGTAGAATGGAAAAACTGGTAGAAATCGGGTTCAGTTTGGATTCCGCAGAAATGTAGGAACAGGCGAAGCAATACTGACCCCACGAATTCTTTTAGAAGTTATACTATGTGACCAAAAGTATCCGGACACCTCCAAAAACATACGTTTTGTATATTAGGTGCATCGTGCTGACACCTACTGCCAGGTACTCCATATCAGCGACCTCAGTAGTCATTAGACATCGTGAGAGAGCAGAATGGGGCGCTCCGCGGAACTCACGGACTTCGAACGTGGTCATGTGACTGGGTGTCACTTGCGTCGTACGTCTGAACGCGAGATGTCCACACTCCTAAATATCCCTGGGTCCACTGTTTCCGATGTGATAGTGAAGTGGAAACGTGAAGGAACACGTACAGCACTAAAGCGTAGAGGACTACTTCAAAAATGTTCAAATGTGTGTGAAATCTTATGGTACTTAACTGTTAAGGTCATCAGTCCCTAAGCTTACACACTACTTAACCTACATTGTCCTAAGGACAAGCACACACACCCATGCCCGAGGGAGGACTCGAACCTCCGCCAGGACCAGCCGCACAGTCCAAGACTGCAGTGCACTAGACCGCTCGGCTAATCCCGCGCGGCCAGGACTACTTCGTCTGTTGACTAACAGACACCGCCGACATATGAAGAGGGTCGTAATGTGTAATAGGCAGACATCTATCCAGGTCATCACACAGGATTTCCAAACTGCGTTAGAATCCACTGCAAGTACTATGACAGTTTGGCGGGAGGTAAGAAAACTTCGATTTCATGGTCGAGCGGCTGCTCATAAGCCACACATCGCGCCGGTAAATGCCAAACAACGCCTCGCTTGGTGTAAGGAGCGCAAACATTGGACGATTGAACAGTGGAAAAACGTTGCGTGGAGGGATGAATCGCGGTACACAATGTGGCGATCCAATGGCAGCGTGTGGGTACGGCGAATGCCCGGTGAACGCCATCTGTCAGCGTGTGTAGTGCCAATAGTAAAATTCGGTGGCGGTGGCGTTATGGCGTGGTCGTGTTTTTCATGGAGGGGGCTTGCACCCCATGTTGTTTTGCGTGGCACTATCACAGCACAGGCCTACATTGATGTTTTCAGCGCCTTCTTGTTTTCTATTGTTGAAGAGCAATTCGGGGACGGCGATTGCATCTTTCAACACGATCAAGCACCCGTTCATAATGTATGGCCTGTGGCGAACTGGTTACGCGACAATAATATCCCTGTAATGGACTGGCCTGCACAGAGTCCTGACCTGAATCATACAGAACACCTTTGGGATGTTTTACAACGCCGACTTCGTGCCAGGCCTCACCGAGCGACATCGATACCTCTCCTCAGTGCAGCACTCCGTGAAGAATGGGCTGCCATTCCCCAAGAAACCTTCCAGCAACTGATTGAACGTATGCCTGCGAGAGTGGAAGCTGTCATCAAGGCTGAGGGTAGGCCAACACTATATAGAATTCCAGCATTACCAATAGAGGGCGTCACGAAGTTGTAAGTCATTTTCGACCAGGTATCCAGATACCTTTGATCGCATAGTGTAGGTTAAGGAAAGGAAAACCTACGTTTATAGCATTTGTAGAGTTCGAGAAAGCTTTTGAAAGTGTTGATTGGAATACTCTCTTTGAAATTCTGAAGATAGCAATGGTAAAATACAGGGAGCGAAAGGCTATTTACAATTTGTACAAAAACCAAGAGTCACGAGGCACGAAAGAGTATAAGTAGTTGAGAAGGGAGTGAGACAGGATTGCAGCCTGTCCTCGGTGTTATTTAAGCGGTACACTGAGTAAGCAGTAAAGAAAACGAAAGAAGAATCTGCAGTAGCAATTAAAGTGCAGGGAAAAGAAATAAAAACTTCGAGGTTTGCCGACGACATTGTATTCTGTCAGGGACGGCAAAGGACTTGGAAGAGCAGTTGGACGGAATGGACAGAGTTTTGAAAGGAGAGAAGAAGATGAACATCAGCAAAAGCAAAACAATGACAATGGAATGTAATCGAGTTAAAACGGGCGATGCTGACAGAATTAGATCAGAAAGCGAGACACTGATAATAGTAGATAAGTTTTGCTATTTCGGTGGCAAAATAACTAATGATGGCTGATGCAGAGAAGATATAAAATGTACAGTGGCAATGGCCACCAAAGCGTTTCAGAATAAGAGAAGATTGTTAACATCGAATAAAGATTTAAGTGTCTGGAGGTCTTTTCTGAAAGTATTTGTATGGAGTGTAGCCATATATAGAAGTGAAATATGGTCGATAAACAGTTTAGATAAGAAAGGAACAGAAACTTTCCAAATGTGGTGCTACAGAAGAAACTAATGAGGACGTACTGCATAGAACTGGGAGACAAAAATTTTGTGCCACAACTTGACTAAAAGAAGGGATCGGTTGATTGGACATATACTAAAGCATCAAGGTGTAGCGGGACTTTGAATTTCGCCGCGCTACACTCGTTCCCTCAGACATAAATTATGCCGTCACAGCGGTATGAGCACTCGACGGCAGAGAAAATACTAAAATTGTAACTCTTTTTTTTTCTATCCGTTTCTATTGTCTCTCGAGAGCGGAAGCTTAATGCAAACGTGATCTGATGAAGACGAAAAAAACTTATCAATGTGTAGACATATTGTGGAAGTTGTTATGACATTTGGAGGAGGGAAGCAACGTAAAATAAATAGCATTTAACATCAAGACGGTTTTGTGTACATTAGAAATTCCTGGACGAGGAAACTTGTTGCAAGATTTCGGAGCGGATTTTTCACACAGAAATGAAGTAGGAGATCTTGAAGACCTGGACGCCGCACGAAAGAAGACATGTTAACATAGTAAAGAATGAACTCTTATCTACGCCATTTCCCACTGTCAGTTACATTTTGTTATTCTCTATTCTTTTTCGAATAATTTTTGTAGTGGAAACTGGTTTGACTTTTGCTCAGAAACGCCAGAAGGACCACCCCAACAATAGCTTTTCTGTAACACGAAGTCCGATTTGCATTTCTTTCTTTCCCTTTTTCACGGTCATTTACGATTTTTAAAACCCACTTTTTATTCACCATTTCTTCCCACCTTTTCAACCTTTTTTTTCCCTCTTCTTCTCTTTTTCTTTTTTATTAACCACTACAACTGGCGACCGTGATGGGACGCAATTTTCGGATGTGTCGTTTTTGGGCAAATTTGAAACTTTAATTTGTGTTTTTTCCCAACAGAGAATAACCAAAATTCCTGAAATTTACATAGTAACTGAAAGATCAACTTTATTGTACCTAAGCAAATGATTATACAACAATATTGTAGAGAATTTTTGTAACTAATTCAATCTGTTTTTCTTTGCATGGCATATATTGATGCAAAACTGTTATTTTGAGACCTTTTGGTGATTATGCGATGGAGATGTATTAAGAAAATCCATATTTTGACGAATATGATTTACGCAGAAGTGAGTGACCAACCGCTGAAGGACAGAAAATTTAATGGTGAGTCACACAATTATGTTTCATTCAAGCATTCAATAGCCAACTGCAGAATCCATTTTTCCCTTTCCACACATCCTGTAATTTTCTTCTAGATTTTTCCAAAATTATCTATCTCTATTGTAGTTTGTGGTGATTATAGTATTGTTGTAGCATACAAAGATCGTAAATTTGACCGCCCAACAATCATTTGTTACGAAAAAGTTTGTCCGTCCTACTGCATCTTTCTCACTCATTGTTTGCAATAGAACAGTCATTTCCATTGGCGAGAAAATATTTCAACCGTTTCTTTTCTTTTCTTGTCTTTTTCTTTTTTTTATTAACCACTACAAAGGGATCACTAATTTAGTAGTGAAGTGAAGTTTGGGGGGATAAAAACCCAGAGAGATACCGAAAGATGAATATAGTAAGCGGGTTCAAGATGATGCAGGTTGCAGGAGTTATTCGGAGATGAAGAGGCTTACACAGGATAGAGTAGCATGGAGAGCTGCATCAAACCAGTCTTGGGGCTAAAGAGGGTTGGGTTATTTGGGGAAGGAGACCAGACAGCGAGGTCATCGGTCTCATTGGATTAGGGAAGGACGGGGAAGGAAGTCGGCCATGCCCTTTCAAAGGAACCATCCCGGCATTTGCCTGGATCGATTTAGGGAAATCGCGGAAAACCTAAATCAGGATGGCCGGGCGCGGGATTGAACCGTCATCCTCCCGAATGGGGACTAAAGACCACAACAGCAATAGTGTATTTTATTAATTAGGAGAACCTATTTCCAAGACTCTGCTTCAATCTATCGATGAGGAAGCTTCATTGCGGTGTCGACGCGATGGAAAGCTGTGGGGAGCTAAAATGAATATACGACAAGGCGTTCAGGATGTAACGCCAAACTTTTTTTCTCTGGCGATTTTGGTGAAAAGAAATTTATTTTGGTTTACATCATCTGTAAGCGTTCCAGCATCAGGTCATACACACTGGAGACCCAAAGAAACTGGTACGCCTGCCTAATATCGTGGAGGCCCCCGCAAGCACATACAAGTGAAGCAACACGACGTGGCAACGACTCCACTAATATCTGAAGTAATGTTGGAGGGAATTAACACCATGAACCCTTCATGGTTGTTCGTAAATCCGTAAGAATACGAGGGGGTGGAGATCTCTTCTGAACAGTGCATGGGGGCTTAATTAAATACAATGCAAATAACTTTAATTTTAGTAGCTGACTGTCCGATTACGAAGTCTCGTAACCGGTTACCCTGACTAGTATTAGTACGGAATCTGACTGCATAGAAGAACAACAAAGAATGAAAGGAAATTTCCGTTACCACAATTAATTAATTAAGTCCCCAGCAACTCTAAAAGCTACGAAACAAAAACTACGAACAACAAAGCACAAGTGTAACTGTTCTGTGTGTGGAAGTGTGATTCAACGTACACATCTGGCCCGGTTCTTCCATAATAAGACAAGATATTTTAAATACCATTTACACTGAATTAATTAAATAAAACTGAAATACTATAATTGCACATAGAAACCCGAATTACAGTCTAATACATGAACACAAGCCAGATGCTTTGTTGACTGAACCTGTGACCAAGAGGCATTGTTAGTTAGGAAATTTAGAAAAAAAATAAAAAAAATGTTTCTTACCTTCATATATGTTGACTGAAAATACACTCTGATCATTACAACATCTCCATTCGAACAACATCTGCTGTCTAGCCCATCAAAACAACTACACACGACATGGCCTCAAATAATACAGCTATCAATATCCTTTCAGCAAAGCACTAACCACCACAACTTCTGAACAAGCACTGCCAGTGGAGGCGGCGGAATAAAACTCTTTGGCGCAATCTCTGGCGCTGTGACTCAGTGTAGCTACCTTTCAACAGCACGTTGCATGGCATTGCAGATATGCTCAATAACGTTCATGCCTAGGGAATCTGCTGGCCAATGGAAGTGTTTAAATTCATAAGAGTGTTTCTGGAGCCACTCTGTAGCAGTTCTGGACGTGTGGGGTGTCGCACTGTCGCGTTGGAATTGCCCAAGTCTGTCGGAATCCACAACGGACATGAATGAATGCAGTTGATCAGACAAGGTGCTTATGTACGTGACACCTGTCACAGTCATATCTAGACGTATCAGGTCTCCCATATCATTACAAATGCACACGCCCCACACCATTACAGAGCCTACACCATCTTGCACAGTCACCTGTTGAGATGCAGCGTCCATGGATTCATGAGGTTGTCTGCATACCCGTACCCGTCCATCCGTTCGATACAATTTGAAACGAGACTCGTCCGACCAGGCAACATGTTTCCAACCATCAACAGTCCAACGTCGGCAGGCTCAGGTGAGTCGTAAAGATCTATGTCGTGCAGTCATCAAGGGTACATGGGTGGGCCTTTGTCTCCAAAAGCCCATATTGATGATGTTTCGTTGAATGATTCGCTCCTTGACACTTGTTGATGGCCCAGCATTGAAATCTGCAGCAATTTGCGTTAGCGTTGCACGTTGGACGATTCTCTCAGTCGCCGTTGGTCCCGCTCTTGCAGGAACTTTATCCAGCCGCAGCGAAGTCAGTGATTTGATGTTTTACCGGACTCCTGATGTTCGTGGTATACTCATGAAAAGGTCGAACTGGAAAATTCCCACTTCATCGCTACCTTGGAGATGCTGTGAGCCATCACTCGTGCGCTGACTATGACACCACATTCAAAATAACTTAAATCTTGACCACCTGCCATTGTAAGAGCAGTAACCGATCTAACAACTGCTCCAGACACTTTTCTTTTATAGGCGTTGCCGTCCGCAGCGCCGTAATTTGCATGTTTACATATCTCTGTATTCGAATACGCATGCTTACTTTGGCGCTTCAGTGTATGTCTTGTTACTCCCGACGGACGGTAGCCCTAGAGACAGTCTTCGAAATTTTCATCTGCAACTAAGGTGTCTTCCGAGCAAATAGCAGTTATTGAATACCTTCTGGCGGAAGGCAAGACTATCACAAATATTCATAGGCTTTTACAGAATGTCTACAGACACCGGACAGCATACAAAACCACGGTAAGTAGCTGGGCGAAGTGCGTGTCGTTGGCAGAACAAAATGAAAGAGATCTATTGTGATGTCCCACGACAAGCAAACCGCACACAGCTGTGGCACCTGCAATATTGCAACATGCGGATTCTCTCATTCTACATGATCGACGAAAAACAGTCAAGCAGTTCAGTGCTGAACTTGACATATGTGTTTGTAGTGCAGATACACTTGTTCACTGATTCGTAATTTAAATATTTGTGCCTACTGGATTCCGTAAACAAGAATCATCGGAAACCTAGCTCGCTATGTTTGTCCACGTCACACAGAAAGCTGTTAGGTTCAGCCGCTCAGGTAGATACTACGTTCCTTGACTTCCGGAAGGCATGCAATACAATTCCGTACGGCCTCCGGATTAACAAAATACGCTACTGGCCATTAAAATTGCTACACCAAGAAGAAATGCACATGATAAACGGGTATTCATTGGACAACCATATTATACTAGAACTGACATGTGATTACATTTTCACGCAGTTTGGGTGCATAGATCATGAGAAATCGGTACCCAGAACAACCACCTCTGGCCGTAATAACGGCCTTGATACGCCTGGGCATTGAGTCAAACAGAGCTTGGTTGGCGTGTACAGGTACAGCTGCCCATGCAGCTTCAACACGATACCACAGTTCATCAAGAGTAGGGACTAGAGTATTGTGACAAGCCAGTTGCTCGGCCACCATTGACCAGACGTTTTCAGTTGGTGAGAGATCTGGAGAATGTGCTGGCCAGGACAGCAGTCGAACAATTTTTGTATCCAGAAAGGTCCGTACAGGACCTGCAACATGCGGTCGTGCATTATCCTGCTGAAATGTAGGCTATCGCAGGGATCGAATGTAAGGTAGAGCCACGGGTCGTAACACATCTGAAATGTAACGTCCACTATTCAGAGTGTCGTCAGTGCGAACAAGAGGTGACCGAGGCGTGTAACCAATGGCACCCCATACCATCACCCTGGGTGATACGCCAGTATGGCGATGACGAATACACGCTTCCAAGGTGCGTTCACCGCAATGTCACCAAACACGGATGCGACCATCATGATGCTGGAAACAGAACCTGGATTCATCAAAAACAAAATGACGTTTTGCCATTCGCGCACCCAGGTTCGTCGTTGAGTACACCATCGCAGGCGCTCCTGTCGGTGATGCAGTGTCAAGAGTGATCGCAGCCATATTCTCCGAGCTGATAGTCGATACTGCTGCAAACGTCATCGAACTGTTCGTGCAGATGGTTGTTGTCTTGCAAACGTCCCCGTCTGTTGACTCATGGATCGAGACGTGGCTGCACGATAGGTTACAGCCATGCGGATAAGATGCCTGTCATCTCTACTGCTAGTGATACGAGGCCGTTGGGATCCAGCACGACGTTCCGTATTACCCTCCTGAACCCACCGATTCCAATTCTTCTAAGTCATTGGATCTCGACCAACGCGAGTAGCAGTGTCGCGATACGATAAACCGCAATGGCGATAGGCTACAGTCCGATCTTTATCAAAGTCGGAAACGTGATGGTACGCATTTCTCCTCCTTACACGAGGCATCACAACAACGTCTCACCAGCCAACGCCGGTCAACTATTGCTTGTATATGAGAAATAGATTGGAAACTTTCTTCATGTCAGCACGTTGTAGGTGTCGCAACCGGCACCAACCTTGTGTGAATGCTCTGAAAAGCTAATCATTTGGATATCACAGCATCTTGTTCCTGTCGGTTAAACTTCGCGTCTGTAGAACGTCATCTTCGTGGTGTTGCAATTTTAATCGCCAGTAGTGTACGAGCGAACGGAGTTCTATATGAAATGCGTGCCTGTATTGAAGAGTATCTAGAAAACAGAACACAGCGTGTCGTCAGACGCAAAAATTACTTAGGGCGAACTGCAAAGGAGTGTTGTGGGACCATTACTTTTCGCAATATATATGTAAATGTTCTGGTAGATAAGGGCGGAAATTCCATGATGCTTTTCGCGGATGTTGCTGTTGGACGCAGAACAGTTGCGACGCTAGGGAATTTGCGAGGAGACCTGTAGAGGAGGCAAAAATCCCTGGCCATTAAAATAAATGTAACTCTACTAAAACGAGAGAGCAAAAGGAAAAGCAACAGGCCAACAACTAATTAACTATACAGGCTGGAAGGAACAATGATGGAACAGGATTGCTGGGCTCAAGTTCAGGATACAATTCACAAATAAAATCAGCATTGAGAACTGACACAAAAGCACCTGAAACTAATATTGGCTCTGAGCATTATGGGACTTAACATCGGAGGTCATCAGTCCCCTAGAACTTAGAACTACTTAAACCTAACTAACCTAAGGACATCACACAGATCCATGCCCGAGGCAGGATTCGAACCTGCGACCGTAGCGGTCGCGCGGTTCCAGACTGAAGCGCCTAGAACCGCTCAGCCACAACGGCCGGCAAACTAATATTAATTCCGCCAGTGAGCTAAAGGTAGCACAAAAAGACAAGACAGAAGAAGCCATACAATGTTCTGTAATATAGACAACACAGACAAATCCGGTAAAACCAAACACTGGGTAAACTGGTTAACGTATCACCCACTAAACACAGCGCAGCTTTATTACGAGGGCAGTTGAATAAGTAATGCAACACATTTTTTTTTTTCTGAAACAGGGGTTGTTTTATTCAGCATTGAAATACACCAGGTAATTCCCCAATCTTTTAGCTACACAACACTATTTTTCAACGTAATCTCCATTCAATGCTACGGCCTTACGCCACCTTGAAATGAGGGCCTGTATGCCTGCACGGTACCATTCCACTGGTCGATGTCGGAGCCAACGTCGTACTGCATCAATAACTTCTTCATCATCCGCGTGGTGCCTCCCACGGATTGCGTCCTTCATTGGGCCAAACGTATGGAAATCCGACGGTGGGAGATCGGTGCTGTAGGGTGCATGAGGAAGAACAGTCCACTGAAGTTTTGTGAGCCCCTCTCGGGTGCGAAGACTTGTCTGAGGTCTTGCGTTGTCATGAAGAAGGAGAAGTTCGTTCAGATTTTTGTGCCTACGAACACGCTGAAGTCGTTTCTTCTATTTCTGAAGAGTAGCACAATACACTTCAGAGTTGATCGTTTGACCATGGGGAAGGACATCGAACAGAATAACCCCTTCAGCGTCCCAGAAGACTGTAACCATGACTTTACCGGCTGAGGGTATGGCTTTAAACTTTTTCTTGGTAGGGGAGTGGGTGTGGCGCCACTCCATTGATTGCCGTTTTGTTTCAGGTTCGAAGTGATGAACCCATGTTTCATCGCCTGTAACAATCTTTGACAAGAAATTGTCACCCTCAGCCACATGACGAGCAAGCAATTCCGCACAGATGGTTCTCCTTTGCTCTTTATGGTGTTCGGTTAGACAACGAGGGACCCAGCGGGAACAAACCTTAGAATATCCCAACTGGTGAACAATTGTGACAGCACTACCAACAGAGATGTCAAGTTGAGCACTGTGTTGTTTGATGGTGATCCGTCGATCATCTCGAACGAGTGTGTTCGCACGCTCCGCCATTGCAGGAGTGAAGCTGTGCACGGCCGGCCCGCACGCGGGAGATGAGACAGTCTTGCTTGACCTTGCGGCGATGATGACATACGCTTTGCCCAACAACTCACCGTGCTTTTGTCCACTGCCAGATCACCGTAGACATTCTGCAAGCGCCTATGAATATCTGAGATGCCCTGGTTTTCCGCCAAAAGAAACTCGATCACTGCCCGTTGTTTGCAACGCACATCCATTACAGACGCCATTTTAACAGCTCCGTACAGCGCTGCCACCTGTCGGAAGTCAATGAAACTATACGAGACGAAGCGGGAATGTTTGAAAATATTCCACAAGAAATTTCCGGTTTTTTCAACCAAAATTGGCCGAGAAAAAAAATGTGTTGCATTACTTATTGAACTAATGGCTCTGAGCACTATGGGACTTAACATCTATGGTCATCAGTCCCCTAGAACTTAGAACTACTTAAACCTAATTAACCTAAGGACAGCACACAACACCCAGCCATCACGAGGCAGAGAAAATCCCTGACCCCGCCGGGAATCGAACCCGGGAACCCGGGCGTGGGAAGCGAGAACGACTTATTGAACTGCCCTCGTAGTGGGTAGGTAGATAAGTTCGTAGCATTTTTCAGTAAGTGTAATAAACACGACAGATACACTTAGCAGATACTTTAGTCATTAATAATATATTCTCCTTCATTGTTTACGACAGTCTGCCGATGCTGGGTAACTTCGATTCCGCGGCTGTAGCAATCACAAGGTTTTCAGATGAAGAACTCGTCGAACAATGTTCGGGACGTGTTTTCATGAGGAAAGGAAGCTCCTTGAAGGTTGTGCGATAAAGAGCGGCAAAAGGTGAGAATCTGAGGGCGCACGATTAGTTAAATAAGACGGATGTGGAACGGCTTCCCAACTCAACTCCCAATAGTGTTTTTGTCAGTCTAGCAGACTGCGGCAGGCGTTATTGTGGAGTAGAATTCACTTCACGCAGTCTTCCTGGTCGTCGTTCTTGGATTACGTCTGCAAGACGTCTCAGTTGTCGACAGTAAGTGTCAGCAGTGATGGTTACACCTGAGGAAAGCAATTGGCAGTCCTCGGCACCGTAGCTGTTCCATCAGAATACTAACATTACCTTTTGTGGATGCGCGCAGGTCTTTTCACGGGGAGTTGCTGCTTTGTTTGGGCTCAACCTTTCCTTTCTTTCCCTGACGTTAGCACAAAGACACCATGTCTTGCCATCAGTAACGGTACAGCTTAGGAATGGCCGGTGTTGTTCACGAGCCAATACATGACGTGCAAGCAGAGACGCACAAATGGCCAGTCGCTGATTTTTGTGATATTTGGCCCGGAGCATGCAATACTCATACACCTCAGTTTTGGACCTTCCCTATTGCATGCGAATATTCGCACGATGGTGGAATGACCATAGTTCATTGCATTTTCCAGTTCTCGAGTACAATGACGTAGATTACACTACTCTCCATTAAAATTGCCACACCACGAAGAAGAGGTGCTACAGACGCGAAATTTAACTGACAGGAAGAAGATGCTATGATATGCTAATGATTAGCTTTTCAGAGCATTCACACAAGGTTGGCGCCGGAGGCGACACCTACAACGTGCTGACATGAGGAAAGTTTCCAACCGATTTCTCATACACAAACAGCAGTTGACCGGCGTTGCACGGTGAAACGTTGTTGTGAGGCCTCGTGTAAGGAGGAGAAATGCATACCATACCGGAACACCGTGCTGGACCCAACGGCCTCGTATCTCTAGCAGTCGAGATGACAGGCATCTTATCCGCATGGCTGTAACGGATCGTGCAGCCACGTCTCGATCCCTGAGTCAACAGATGGGGACGTTTGCAAGACGACAACCATCTGCGAGAACAGTCCGACGACGTTTGCAGCAGCATGGACTATCAGCTCGGAGACCATGGCTGCGGTTACCCTTGACACTGCATCACAGACAGGAGCGCCTGCGATGGTGTACTCAACGACGAACCTGGGTGCACGAATGGCAAAACGTCATTTTTTCGGATGAATCCAGGTTCTGTTTACAGCATCATGATGGTCGCATAGCCGGCCAAAGTGGCCGTGCGGTTAAAGGCGCTGCAGTCTGGAACCGCAAGACCACTACGGTCGCAGGTTCGAATCCTGTCTCGGGCATGGATGTTTGTGATGTCCTTAGGCTAGTTAGGTTTAACTAGTTCTAAGTTCCAGGGGACTAATGACCTCAGCAGTTGAGTCCCATAGTGCTCAGAGCGATTTGAACCATTTTGGTCGCATCCGTGTTTGGCGCCATCGCGGTGAACTCACATTGGAAGCGTGTATTCGTCACCATACTGGCGTATCACCCGGCGTGATGATACGGGGTGCCATTGGTTGCACGTCTCGGTCACCTCTTGTTCGCATTGACGGCAATTTGAACAGCGGGCGTTACATTTCAGATGTGTTATGATCCGTGGCTCTACCCTTCATTCGATCCCCGTGAAACCCTACATTTCAGCAGGATAATGCACGACCGCATGTTGCATGTACTGTACGGGCCTTTCTGGATACTGAAAATGTTCGACTGCTGCCCTGGACAGCACATTCTCCAGATCTCTCACCAACTGAAAACGTCTGGTCAATGGTGGCCAAGCAACTGGCTCGTCACAATACGCCAGTCACTACTCTTGATGAACTGTGATATCGTGTTGAAGCTGCATGGACAGTTGTACCTGTACACACCATCCAAGCTCTGTTGAGTCAATGCCCTGGCGTATCAGGGCCGTTATTACGGCTAGAGGTGGTTGATCTGGGTACTGATTTCTCAGGATCTATGCACCCAAACTGCATGAAAATGTAATCATATGTCAGTTCTAGTATAATATATTTGTCCAATGAATACCGGTAATCATCTGCATTTCTTCTTGGTGTAGCAATTTTAGTGGCTAGTAGTTTATTTTGGATGAATGCGTTTAAATGATCTTCACCTAACCGAGAAGGTCTTCCTGAACGTGAAGAGTCACTGATGTCAAAACGATCGTCCTTAAAACGGGAAAACCATTTTGTTGCCGTGGTTTGTTCTGTGACAGTATCCCCATACATAGCGCAAATATTTGTAGCTACCTGCGCTGGTATCACGCGTCTAATGAACTCAAACAGAAATGTTCCGACTTCTCCATTTGGCACTCCATTTTCTAGCATCCACAGCTCCACTCACTATTTCGAAATGAGATAACGACAATATTTAAATTCAAATAGCAACAGGTAGCTGCAAATAAACGGCAAATAAACCAGAATACCAACATTAAAAAGAAAAGCACTACTAACTTATGCACTAACCTAATATAACAGCACATGACTATTGTGTAATTCATATAAATCTTCAGCATCTGAAATATATTTCAGACAATTGCCCTTAAGCCTTGCAGTGATCCTTCACACAATTACCGTTAAGCCTTGCACTGCTCCGCTGTTAGTGCATCAGTAAACAGGAAAACATTGAAACCCCTATTTGGTAGCACAGCTCGAAGATGAATCACTGTCAGTATGCAAGCGACCATACAGCTGATGTTTTTGACAAGCACCACCGGCTCGGCACTCTTGTCGTACAACGCAGCTCAGAAGCATATACACGAGCCTTGTGCACTTTCGTATCGTCAGCATTGCCTCCGTCGGAACCAAGTCATTATCGGCCTACGTGTGCAACGTTGCGAAGATATTTCTAATTATAAGAAACATTTTTTTCTTCTTACTTTTGTTCTTGCTTTATTTGCTCCATACGTATAGCTTCGATATTATTTTTTTGCTTTTTTCTGTAACTATAATGGTTACAATGTTTTGCGTAATTGATACTGCTACAAGACATTTTTTAACAGAGTATGAAAAAGTTTCAATACGTGTTTCGTTTTCTTTGCAACGCTTATGTGTAATGCACTGTGTAAGACCAAATGCAATATGGAGCACTGTTGCATTAACTATGATTGGAGCGCGATATCGATAGCTGCAATCGGACAGCTAAGACAGGCAGGAGTGCAGTGTCCTGGCGTGTGTCTGGTTTATGGAGTTTAATCTTGCTGAATAGAATCACGCGACAATTCTTGGCCGCGTTTTTATATTTTCGATCACTGCTTGGACTGAACTTCAACGTGGGCGCTGTGGAGAAAATGATACACTGTGTGAGTGAGCCGTGGCTGGCTCATGCGACGCGCTGGATTAAACCTTCGTTGCCATTCTGTGTTTAGTTTCCCATGGTTATCGCGATTATGCTGTTATTCTCTCCTCCCGCTGGTGGCAGCAGCGATGTGTATCGATATTCGCACTTTGGACTATCTTTGACCTGATGCTTATAGTTTCCAGCTGGCCGGTGTGCGACCAGTCGGTCGGTTGGCTTGGAGAAGCGAGGAATTCTCCGCGCGACGTATTTTGATCGGGGCCGCTGTGGTCTCTACGCGGTGTCGAAGTGTGTGGGGCTGTTGCCATTGCTACGAGGTCTGTGGCTCACCGACCCCGGACACGAAAGTTGAGTTTTGATTTAATTTACTAGCAAGTCAAGACTGTTCACATTGTGTCGTTTGGAGTTCGTTGTCGGCTGTTGGGATATTCCCACGAGCAACAACGCAGTTTTCAAGTTGAAAAATTCTAGCCACTCTTCGGTGCAGTTTCACTGTATTTGGTTATTTGAATTGAAGTGCACCATCGGAATCTTCTACTTTGCGGTTATTAACGTTCCAGTTACCTGCCCTGGCCGTTGACGTAAATTCCAGTCGTTGTAGTGAAACGTCCCCTTTGAACAATTATACAAGACTGTGCTTAAACTGACACACAATATTTTGTTAGCGCAACGCAATCTGACTTTCAAAATTCCCTACAAAAGAATGGCCCTGACTAACATTAAACTATACCTTTCACAAATCACTTACCTCACAAAAATCTTCGCTGCTCAAGCTACTGCAATACAGCGAGCGCCACTACTGCCAGCTAAATAAAAGATTCAAACTACTGAAGGCACTAACTACTGATAGGGATAGTTAGCAAAATGAAAGATATTAATAGAGAACAAACAATGTATTTACCTTGATATCATCATATACAAATATAGCAGTTCATGACAAATTTCAAAACTCCGCCATCTCTCTCCCCACATCCACCACTGCTGGCGGCTCACCTCCAACTGCGCAACGCTACGCGCTGTTCACATCCAGCTGCCTAACACTACAATGGCGAGTATTACAACAATGCAAAGCAGCCACAGACTGCACACAGCACAGCCAGTGATTTTCATATTGAGCGCTACGTAACGTTGCCAATAAGAAAACATAAACAGCCTACTTACATAGCCCCCATGCTCCCCACAAAAAATTTTACAAATTTTTTTTGGGCAGTGGCCAATAATGATTTGATAAAATTTTTCATAATTACAATAACAAAGAAATCAAATGCACACACTTATTGATATTATGTTGGTCAAAAGCTCAAATTTTCTCACAGTCTATAAGGACAGTCCTGATCATTCATCACAGTGAAACTGCCGTTTCTTTTCTCAAAGTCTGAGCAGTAAAAGACAATGCACACAGAAGTAGTGGATTTCCATGCAGTCTTGAAGAAGTAGTATTGTCCTTTCAACGGAAAGACAGTGCTGACTCGACATGCAGACAGGTAATGGGCCACAATGGAGCAAACCCACAGCAGAGTCATTCGAAATTTTGAAGAGTATTGGTAGGTAGGTCATCACAGAGCAGACCCACTGTAGTCCTGGTAGAGATTACGGTATTGGTGGTCCATCAGAGTCGCAGACCCACTGCAGTCCTTGCAGAAATAATGGTACTGGTGAGTCAGCAAAGGTGTAGACCCACTGTAGTCCTTGTAGAAATGGCCAGCAGCCATCTGTTGCGACTGTGCAGGTGCACAATCACCATCGAAGAGTCTTGCAGAGAATATAGCAAGTCCATAAACCACCACTTGTGCACTCACAAAGTTTTTGGAATTGTCCTTAGAACCAGCAATGCTGTTATCCAGTCCCTTGCTGAATTAGTAACACACGTGCAAACACTAACAGTCCCTGCTTCTCACATATTGTCCATATACTATGACCAATGGAAACGTGTGCAGTGAAATGTAACTTACATGTTAATAATATCATGAACTGGTGACAATTACAATTTTATAACGTAAGAATACAATAACAAAGGTACAAAATGCATCATTAAAAACATAACTATACAGATTTGTAGTACAGGCTTTACAAAAGAATCGAACTAACATATACATCAGTGGAATTATGACATGAGTACATACATAAAAGATCACAATAACTTTTGAAACATCAACTTCACACATGAGCATTAAACAGAACGGAATTAATAATGTCTAACATCTTTACAAAGTAAATAACATATTATTAATGCCAATTATATTTGAGGATAACAGTATTCCTCATCATAGTGAATGTAGCTTAATATTAAAAGAGGAAAAAATTCTATGAAACTACACAGAGACAGGAAGAAAACAACTACACAAGGGTACACAAACACATAGTGGGATAACACCAATAGGAAAGGGTAGGGTTCGTTTTCAGTGTAACATTTGGTACAGTCCAACCCAAAACTTCATATATCTGTCCTCTTATTTCATCCTTTGTTTCCACCAAAAAAATTCTATCTAAGCATGCTTTCTGTGTTTATATGTTCACACATTTCTCACCTCAACATTTATTTCCAAGTAAATCCTACCTAAACCTGTTTTCTGTACTTTTTTTTTTGTATAACTTCTCAATGCATTCTTTACCTATTCTCCATAGTCAGTTTCTTATATAGTCTACCCCCTCTTAAGCTAACTTAAATCTACTGAGCTCAGATGCTAAACTAAGGGACGAGGCAATGCAGCAGCACATAAAACAATTAATACAAACAGCAATAATAAAAAATACAAAAGGCAAAGCAAGCAGCATAAATTACAACTAATATGAGCCAATGTGCAGCAACAATAAAAATAAATGAGTAGTAAAACTGGCTTAGCAGAGTAACACAAAGTCAAATTCAGTAACACTATGCCTGGCAAACAGCAGTAACTTATACCTAAACATGACATAGCTCAAGCAGACAAAATAGTACACTAAAGATAACAATGCAGATAAGGGAAATGTATAATCACATCTTAATGTCTAACTAATTAAAGTGGTGCACCACAACAACTGATTGTAAAAAGAAATATTACCATGTACTTGAAAAGAAAATTATGTGTTACTGTTACTAGTTCCTTCTTATTGTTCTTTCCTTTCCAAGTGCTCCTTTTTTAAAGAATGTGGATCATAAAATTATCATTTAATAGATCTGTTGACAGAAAGTGTTCACATTAGCAAATGCATTTCATTTTATAAAAGCAATGCTGCAACACAGCTGGAAACCAGATATCAAATGAAATAAGCAATTACGCAAACCAAAGCATAAAAACATCATTCAATAGCTATGTGGCATTTCGTAAGTCAGTAGCTCTCAATTCTCGTAGAAAGACACTTATCATTATCAGGTTTGCAGATGTAAGAATATTTCCAAGGATAATGGCCTCCCCTTTTTTTTTGTTCTACCTGTGCCGCTGAAAAGGGCTCGCAATAATGGCTTTTTCTCCAGGCGTCTGACACAGCTGGGTGCCCGCGACGCATTATGTGCAGGTGGTCACTTAACTTTCGTACGGAAATATTTACGACAGCAGTTTCTGCTACCGTGGCAGTCTCATATAAAAATATTTCACAGGTCAAGAATTAGCGTTGCCAATCTGTAGAAACAAAATCCTATAAATATAAGTGTCCAAAAAAAATATTGGTCAGCATTGTGATACAGTCACACATTTCATAACTCTTAAAGTACGTTTCTTGGTTTCCAACATCCTTTTCATAAATCAGAGTCCCTAAACACTACTCATTATTCCTTACCTCATTATACATATACATATTCGTCGACACTTCTTCAATATTTCATCGTGAGAAATACGTAGCATAATAAACATTCCTCAACAACATAATACACAACGTCGTCGAAATAATAACATCATAAAACTTCAGTCAAATCTCAAAATCGTCGTAACTTCCTCCAATAATTTCTAAGCCTAAAAAAAATTCTCTGCTCATTTAAATAGTGTCATCTACCTCAAACGTACTTTAAAATCATGCTCCCTTACCAAATATATCATTCAAAGCTCTCATAGTATCACAATGGTTCCGAAAAAATATGAGCATTTCACAAAGTACAGACAAAATACAATTTCATAAGTGTGAAGTTACCCAACTGTGTAATTGCGTAAACATGTGTCACTGATGTAGTAAAAAAAATGTTTATCTCTCAGTTAAATGATCAGATAGCTGTGTAATTTGTGTGTTAGAGAAATATGGTACCAATGTGTAAAGTTGTATAAGCAAATACCATATTAGCTAGGGTTCCTTGTGGTTGCCACACACATGGTACACAAAGTAAGCGTGTACCCCCCTGGTGATTAATGTAATTATACCCTCAGGTGTTACAGATTACAGCAATGAAATGAAATATATCACGGAAATCTTTCTTTGTAATTCAAAAATCTTTAAAAATAAATGTTTTAAGTATAAAATTGATCACTGAAATGCGTGTCCTGTAGAGCTAAATGTGCATCTTGTTGTAAGATAATCTCTGTGGAAGTGTCGTAGTTATTTTCCTCCGAAAGCTAAGTTCTGCAGAAGCCAATGTACTTACCTCATGATAAACAAAAGTGAAATGCTTTGCGTATAGATATCGTAGTTATTATGCTTATTGGCGTGATGAAGAAAGTACTGTACAGTAACGTAATGTTGTGCCACGAAAAAGGCTGTCTCATTGTTGCTATACCACAAAAGTTACTACTAAAACATGTTTTTCTTTCCAGAAGAATTCAGGAAACTGTGCAGATATAAAACAGATACACCGCAAAAGCAACATTGTAAATTGTCACTCATTAGTAGCGTCGTGATAAAAATCGTGTAGCTGTCACATAAACTAACCTCTGTGTCATCTGGTATCTCTCAGAAAGCACTTTAAATTCAGAATGTATTTTCAAATAAACCAAAATGTTGCATTAAAATCTCATTAGCAGTACTGGTAAATGTTCTAAGTATGTGAGCCTTATAGTCGTTACGTAATCATGCAACAAACAAGCAAGAATGTACACACACAATAACACTGTGACGTCTGTTTACTATAACAATGCATTCGTCATTTCTGTTTAAATAAGTTCTCTTGGTTCTTGATTGGATATTTAACTTCAAACGTTGTTGTATGTTAACAGATTCTAAGTCTGACAAAGCATATTAGTAATGTGAAGCGAAAAATTTTGTGACAAAGACTAAGTTAAAAAGCAGATTATCTTTCAATAAACGGTTTTACATGTGAAATGTGGTGTAAACCTTTACTCTTCCTAGTACGCAGAGTTTCAACTTCAACGCAATTATCATGTGGTATACGTCGGATTCTGTAAGGTCCATTGTAAACTGAATTTGTGACTCAAGTGTTTCTTCTTATGTGACAATGAATGAGCTTTAATGAGAACTTTCTGACCAATATACAACTTCTTTGCATTTGCTTTACCGTGTAGTTTTCTCCTTTTGTCTGCTGCAGATTTTATATTTTTAAGAGCCAAATCAATTATGTCTTTGTGTCGAAGTTTACGTGTATTCGGGAAAGGTACAAGCTCTCTGATTCTGTTCGGTGGTTCTTCATTCTCCAGTACAAGAGTAGGTGGTAAAGCAGTGGAGTCGTGAGGCATTTCATTCAGCACGTTTTGAAATAAGTGTAAATATCTGCCCCAATGCTGATGCTTTCTGTGACAATAAAGTCTGCAAAGCTTATTGATTTCTTTCATAATCCGTTCAGACGGGTTGCAATGTGGTGAGTACAATGAAATAAAAACAGATTTGATTTTATGATTCCGAAGCGTGCGTGACCAAACAGCAGATCTAAATTGTGGTCCGTTATCTGAAATGACTTTAGCAACGTGGCCAACTTCACGTAAGAAATTTTTAACAAAGGCGTTGGATACAGATCGTCCAGTGGCTTTACGTAACGGAGTGAAAGAAACAAATTTTGAAGTAAGTTCAACAGCGACTAGAACGTACGAAAATCCATTGGATGTTCTGACAAGCGGTCCCAAGAGATCAACAGCAGCAAATTCTTTTAATTTAGAAGGAATAATAGGAAACAACGGAGCACGATGTGAGACAGTAGATGGTTTCGCCTTTTGACAAAGTTTACAAATAGACAAGACTCTTCGAATTCGCTTTTCCATATTGTTAAAATAACAAGTCGTTCGAAGAATATGATAACATTTTCGTGGACCAAAATGTGCTTAGCTGAAATGAATGTACCAAATGAGCTTATTAACAAAATCGTCTGGAATGCAAAGTACCCATAGCTTGTCATCAACAGTGCAGCGTTTGAAGTGTATGTTGTTTCTAACCAGGTAATAATGCCGAATCTGTGTGTGTGTCTTTTCATGCCATTTGCTCTTGATGTCTTTCCAAATCGGATCTTTATCTTGTTCATGAGCAATGTCCTTTAAAGATGTGGTGATGAAGTTTTCAAAGGCGACTTTCTGAATGTAAAGAATACTGAAATTTTTCTCGAGGTTGCCTTCTGTGGTACTTTTCTCAAGCCCAGCCGGTGCGCGTGACAGTGCGTCCGCAACAATGTTCTCCTTGCCGGGAATGTAGACTATTGTGAAGTGGAATTCTTGCAGAAACAATGCCCAACGTTTTAACCTGTCATGATTTAATTTTGAAGACATAAGAAATTGTAATCCACGATGATCACTGTATACTTTTACGTGCTTACCAGAAAGAAAGAAACGGAATTTGTTAAATGCCCAAACGATAGCCAAAGCTTCTAATTCAGTAACGGAATAATTTTTTTCAGATTTTGTTAGCACTCGGCTAGCAAAAGCAATGGTTTTCTGAATGGTAGTGTCATTTTCTATGGCTTCTTGAAATAAATGGGCACCAAGACCGACTTTAGAAGAATCTGTGCTAAGGCAGAAATCTTGTGACAGATCTGGATGAGCTAAGATTGGCGCGTGAAGTAACGCTTCTTTCAAAGAATTGAATTCCAACTGTGCTTGTTCGTCCCAGTTCCAAATAGTATTTTTTCCAGTGAGAGAACAAAGTTTTGGTGTAACAAGAATTTGCATATTCAGAAAACGACGGTAAAAATTTACGAGACCTAGAAAACTGCGGACTTGTCTTTTTGTGGATGGAACTGGAATGGCTCTGATTGCTTCTAACTTTTCAGGATCCGGCTGAATGCCTTCAGAAGAAATAATATGTCCCAAAAACTTCACCTTTGTCCTACCGAATTCAGACTTTTCCAAGTTAACTGTAATTCCAGATTCTGCAAAAATATGTAACACGCTGTTGAGGATGCGATTGTGTTGTTCCCATGAGGCTTCTGCTATCAGAATATCGTCTACATATAAGGTGATGTGACGTTTTAAGAATTCAGGTAATATGGAATTTAGCCCGCGAATGAATGCTGCTGAAGAAATGTTCAAACCAAAAGGAAGTTTCCGAAACTGATAACAAACGCCGAAACAAAGGAAAGCTGTGTATTTTCTACATTCTGGATGAAGTTCGATTTGATAAAAGCTGGATCTGAGATCAATGGAAGACAACACTTTTACACCATTAAAATTTTGAAGAAGTTCTTCCAACGTTTGCGGCCTGTCTGTTTCAGGAATAATGATCGTATTGATTTGTCTCGAATCTAAGACAAGCCTGATCGATCCATTTTTCTTCTCAACAACATGTAATGGATTGTTGTATGAGCTTACTGCAGGCTCTATAATGCCCTCGTCGAGCATAGATTGTATTTCTGTTCTAACACGGTCCCTATAATGTGCTGGAATTACATATGGTCTAACACAAAATTTAGTATGCTCACGAACACGAAATTGGTATTGAAATCCCTTGATTGTACCTGTTTTGTGAGTAAAAACTGTGGAATGTGCTTGTAAAATCTCAAAAAGGTCCTGCCTATCAGTGTCATTACAATTCTCAATTGTTTGAATTTTATTCTGAATTAACTTATTAGTGTCAAATGCGCCGTCGATATCATCCCTGTCAGTACTTGCAGAATGATTGTTAGCGTCAAGTTCCGTCGAAAATTCCGAACTGTTGTCTAACAGGAGGTAAAGCCGATTAATTTCCTCGTCATGGTTTGAGAGCCAATCTTCAAATTTCAAAGCTATTGACTTACCTTCTTTCTCTAAACTTATTTCAGCATCGTGAAAGTTTAAGATTGCTTTGTATTCATTCAAAAAGTCTACTCCCAATATAATTTCCGTCGACAATAATGGAACAATGAGAAAGCTCATAGAGAAGCTGTGGCTTTGACAATAGAATTCTAAGTTGGTTTGTTGGCGTACGTCTACACTTTTTCCAAAGATTGCACCTTGTAATTTAATCTTACGTAACGGAAGTGTGGGACAATCGTTCGATTTGTTGCATTTGCTAAAGGCTGTTTCACTGATTACTGAAATGGGACTGCCAGAGTCAAGTACTGCCGTAGATTTTACATCATTTACTGTAATGTGAATCACAGGATATGCAATATTGTTATGTTTTATGTCGTGTTCCTGGAGTAAGATGTCCCTAATGTCTTCCATTTTTACGTAATTACTAGCTACGGTAGCTGCGTCGTTAGTGTCATAAGAACGTTTTGTGGCTGCCAGCGGTGTGAGTCATTGCCTATTGTCTCTTTGTTGGCGAGCGTCGTTATTGGGATTTGGAGACCTAACTTCTACAAATTCACCGTGACGAGAGGGCCCTGCCCTGTTTAAATCCCGCCAGTTCTGATGCAATTCAGGTCTGTCGTTACGATCACATCGTCTGTCGTCATGTCGGTAGTTCCTGTAGTTTCTTTCTTGTCGGTCAAGTGGTGGAGAATTTCTCGTTGAATCGTAACTGCGCACTGGACCGTTGCGTCTAGAGTTATTCTCTCTCCCTTGATAATAATTATTTTGGTTCCCAAATTGTCTGTTTCTCAGATTGTCTCTGTGATAGTCACTACCACGGAGAGGTGATCTTTCCCTGTAATTATTACTACTCTGCCAACGGTTGTAATATGGGTGGTGTCTGTTTCGGTCACGATTTGTGTTGTGAGAATAGCCTTGTCGCGTCCAGTTATTATTTCTTTCATCGCGGAATTGCGACTGATGTGATCTGTAATTGTTGTGCTCCTGCGTTCCGCGATTGTCAGTGTCACTTTCCAGTTCTTGTAACAGTCCCTGAAAAGCTTCAATGTCGTCTTTGCAACGTCCTGCCAAAATAATATGTCGTAAATGTTCAGGTAATTTGATTAAGCAAATGCGGATGAGTTCTGAGGGGCTGTATGGGTTTGACAGGTACTGATTCTTGTGCAACATGTCTTCAAAATATTTCACAAGACTGGAGAATTCAGATTGTTCGAAATGTTTCATCATTATGATGCCATGTTTTACACGGTCTTGTGTGGCTTGAGACCAATATGCTGAGAGGAAGGCATGGTAAAATTCTCCTTCACTGTGGCAATCGTGAATGACCGATCGCATTCTTACAGCTGGTTCATTCTCTAAGTAGCCACACATAAATTCTAATCTGTGCTCTAATGACCAGTTGGGAGGAAAACAATGAGAGAATTGATGGAGCCATGCTTGTGGATGAATGTCGTTGCCAGAATTTTTAAATATTTTGAATTTACGTGTAGTAATGAACAGCTTATAGTCAAAATCATCATGTCGGCGAGTCGCATATCGGTCATTGTTAGGTCGTGTCGGCCGTTCCATCTCAAAATTCGGTGCACATTGCCAATTTCTTTCATAACTTCCGAAATGCCCTGTGTTATTATTTTGCGGCTTTTCCGTATTTCTAAGTCCCTCTTCCCGTGTTGGAGCGCGAGTGTCCTCTGAAATACGTAATTCTTGTATTACCTGTGTCAGCTGATCTTGTACTTCCCGGATTTCTCTTTGGTGTTGTGTATTAATTTGATTCTGATTTTGTTTGAATTTCCTAATTTGTTCGTACTCTTCTGTGTCATTAAAGACTACCGGTCTTGCGTCAATCAGATTATCATCTACCTTCGTAGATAAATTAGTGAACTGATCCAAAAGTTCGGCTACTTTCTCTGATAGTGTACTTATTTCCTCAGTGTGTTTTTCTGAACCAAGTTTCAGAGTATCTACTGTGTCCTTAAAGTTTTCCTGAGTTTTTGCAAGTTGCGTAACCGAATCGGTAGATGCAACTGAGTCAAATTTAGCTTGCAAGGTCTCATGATTTTCATGAACAATAATTTGCAGTTCTTTTATGGCTGCTTCGTGATTCTGTAATGCATTTTCATGCCGCGAAAAAATAGGTTGAAAATGCTCACAAATTTGAGTTTTTAGGTCATTACGGACTTTTTGACATTTCGATTCAATGTGATGTAACTCAGTAGTTAAATCTTCACGCGTTTGTTCAAGAGTTTGTTCCAATGAGTCTAACTTTTGAAGCTGTTGATGTGTTTGTCTCTGATTTTGTTCCATTGTGTCTAACTGTTGCTGTGTTTGTCTCTGGTGTTGTTCCATTGTGTCTAACTTCTTGAGATTTTGTTCCACTGTGTCTAACTTTTCAAGCTTTTGTCCCATTTGTTGCATTAATTGTAATAACAATGCACTGGTGTCTGAAACATGTTCCTCAGTGCTTTTCGGCAGTGAAGTTGCACCGGCAACATTCACATTTTGACAAGCGGAAAATGTGTCTTGACTCATTTGAGAAAACGGTGAGAACCCAAAACCTGAGTCTGCAGTATTTGCAATATTGTGTTCTGTCATTCCCGATTCCTGAGGCGAGCTGTTGCCGACCAATCGATCGATAACGCTTCCCTGTTCACTACCTGTTTCACTGTCTACACCATTGTTTGCCGCCCGCTCCATTTCCCTATGCGCAATTACCAAATTACTACTTTGAACATTAGTTAATTCATTACTCTGCGGCGCTAACACACTGCCTTCGTCTTCACTGTCATTTCTCAGTTTACTTTGGAGCCTAGTATTACGTTTTTCACACGCCATAATTGTCACAATATTTCACACGATAACACAGAAAAGCACAATTTGAAGAGCAAAATAAAATAACATAGCAATGGAAATAATGTCTACTTAATTGCCAGCGCAGCTGCGAAATACTTGGTGCACATCTACATGCATGCCACAACTGTTTTACTGTACAACAATGAAAAACTACAACTACAAAGGAAATTCTCTCTATGATTACGCGCTATCAATAAACAATAGCTACACTAATTACACAAACTACAAGAAAAAAATCAGAAGATTCCAGTGAGGTATCCTCGGCTAAGGGTCGACATATGAAACGTCCCCTTTGAACAATTATACAAGACTGTGCTTAAACTGACACACAATATTTTGTTAGCGCAACGCAATCTGACTTTCAAAATTCCCTACAAAAGAATGGCCCTGACTAACATTAAACTATACCTTTCACAAATCACTTACCTCACAAAAATCTTCGCTGCTCAAGCTACTGCAATACAGCGAGCGCCACTACTGCCAGCTAAATAAAAGATTCAAACTACTGAAGGCACTAACTACTGATAGGGATAGTTAGCAAAATGAAAGATATTAATAGAGAACAAACAATGTATTTACCTTGATATCATCATATACAAATATAGCAGTTCATGACAAATTTCAAAACTCCGCCATCTCTCTCCCCACATCCACCACTGCTGGCGGCTCACCTCCAACTGCGCAACGCTACGCGCTGTTCACATCCAGCTGCCTAACACTACAATGGCGAGTATTACAACAATGCAAAGCAGCCACAGACTGCACACAGCACAGCCAGTGATTTTCATATTGAGCGCTACGTAACGTTGCCAATAAGAAAACATAAACAGCCTACTTACAGTAGTTTCCTCATCGTGTTGTTGCTGTCGAGCATGGTGTGTAGTTAGACAGCTCCATGTGTGATCGGTCGTGGGCGCCAATATCTTCTACGTTGTTCCGTTGAATTCCCTGTTGTGCCCTGGTCGGGTGAAGTGGAAGTTATCTTGGCGGTGTGTCCGTTGACTATCAGTCGGTTGGGCTCTGTCGTCGGATCGTGAATGGTTGGCCTGACTGCTTATCTCACCCAAGCGAGCATTAGTGTTTGAATTCCAGGCCGACCCTCGAACATGTGAGCGCCCTTGGGTGTACTGCCTCTTTTTAATATGTTCTTGTTGTCTGTACTTCTAGCAGATTTTTTTTAATAAGGTTGTTTTGTCATTAAGGTGTAAGATTCTTTAGGTGTTCAGCCTAATTTAAAGAACTGTTTCACGTAAGACCTTTAGCATTTTAATGGTTTTAATCTTGTTGAATTTTAAGTGTTGGGCATTCAGACGATTTTGAGTTTGAGTTGTCTTGCTCTTATGGCCTTCAGCCTAAATAAAAAAACTGTTTCACGTAAGGCCTTTAGTATTAAGAAAAACATTAATGTTATGGAGTTTTAAGTGTTAGGCCTTCAGCTGATTTGAATTTAACTTGTTTGCTCTTGAAGTGTTTGATTCTTTGGGCATTCAGCCTAACTAAAGAACTGTTTTAAAATAAGGCCATACCTTTAAACTTCCTGTTCTGGTTGAGTTTTGCCTAATTAAGAACTGTTTTACGTAAGGCCTTTGTTTTTTTAAAAAAAATATATGTTGTTTAGCCTTAAGTGTTGGGCTTTCAGCCTAAATAAAGAACTGTTGTAAGATAAGGCTTGCCTTTTAAATTTATGATTATGGTTGCGTTTTAAGTTATTGGCCTTCAGCCGTTTTTAAATTAAAATGGCTTTCAGCTGGTAATTAAGTCCCAAACATTACAGCTTGTGTTAAAAAATTTCTTTTTTTTTGGGGGCTCTTGTAATTTTTGATCAAATAATAAAGTTGTATGTTCGAGTGTAACTGATAGCCCCTTATTTTGGCCCCTTTCCACAATTTAATCTACCTGTCCTGTCCTTCGTGTTTAACAGGGCGTCTCAGTGAGTGCTGTCTGTATCGCTGAGTACTAAAAACAGCAGTGACAATGCTTGCGCGAATGGACCGTGTTTGTCGTCGTGAGAACTACAGTGTTTTCAGCTAACCGAACTGCACGAATTAATGTACTGTGAATTTATTATCTCGTGTGCAAATTAATGAGCTGCCGCTCACGCCAAAACATTAACTTTCGCCGTGGAAACTCACAAACCGATTGAGACATGTGGCACTGTTTTCGCCATAACCGTAAATTCCCGATAATGGTTGCTAAAAGTGTAAGGACTGTCATATCGCGATCAGCGGGCGGAATTGAATACTATACTGTTTTAAAGCTGTGTACGTATCGTTAGAAACAGAAACGTTTGTGTATGGAGCGTCGTAATGGCGCACATTTGCCCATGCACTACTACGTCCTACTAGCCTATGACGTAAGAGTCCGCTTCGATAGCTGAGTGGTCAGAGCGACGTGCGGCGCAGGCGTGCCGGTCGGTCGTTCTTTTGTCTCCTTTGCTCTCTCTCGGTCACTTTCATCGAACAGTTCACCTACCTCTATATTTCTTCCTTCCGACGTCCCTCCACTCTGCAGAAGCAGATACACGCTAGGCAGTGTAAATCAGCGTTGATGAAACGACTACCTAATACCTACCACACACGAGGACGCGTAACTTAAGTTGCAAATCAGTTCCTGTAAGTTCATTTTCACAAATTTCTTCGGTAGGAGAATGCAGTTTAATTACAGTAAGGATTTGACAATTCTGTTAAAGCATTTTTATTCATAAGGAAGCACATGAAATGGGTATCAAATCTGTATTTAATAATGTAAATGCTCTATCATTCCAAGTTCACTGTGTAAGTAGGCTGTTCAGGTTTTTATGTTGGTAACGCCACGTAGCGCTCTACACAAAAATCACTGACTGTGCTGTTTGAAGGCTGTGGTTGGTTTGCATTGTTGTTGCTATTGTAGTGTTGGGCAGTTGGCTGTTAACAGCGCGTAGCGTTGGCAGTTGGAGGTGGGCCGCCAGCAGTGGTGGATGTGGGGAGAGAGATGGCGGAGTTTTGAGAGCGGATGATCTGGACGTGTGTCCATCAGAGACAGTAAATTTGTAAGACTGGATGTCATGAACTAATATATATATTTATTATGACTTTTGAACACTAAGGTAAATACATTGTTTGTTCTTTATCAAAATCTTTCATTTGTTATCTATGCCTATCAGTAGTTAGTGCCTTCAGTAGTTTGATTCTTTTATTTAGGTGGCAGTAGTGGCGCTCGCTGTATTGCAGTAGTTCGAGTAACGAAGATTTTTGTGAGGTAAGAGATTCATGAAAGGTATAGGTTATTGTTAGTCACGGCCATTCTTTTGTAGGGCTTTTCGAAAGTCAGATTGCGTTGCGCTAAAAATATTGTGTGTCAGTTTAGTGTTGATCAGAATAGGTAAAGAACGAAATGTCTGAGAACGTTCAGTTCTGCTCAGCTGTTTGAAAATCAAATAATGTAAGAGGTTTATCAGCACAGTCATCCATAAATTTTTCCAAGGAGACGTTTCAACTGTTTATCTCACGTAAAATCAGCCAGAATTCCTGAAACTCTGACCTGGTTAATTTTGCGATCTGTCACTGACGCACTACTATTAGCGAGTTGAACATTCGGTCGTTCCAGTGGTCTATGTTAGAAGCCAAAGTATTCCATAAAGAACACTGAACATGACACGCGGAATTATCTCTGCGAATAAAAGATCACACGCTTATAAAAGTTCAACTAATTCCGAAACATCACACTTTCCTCAAAATGTTCGTAACTTCAGCCGCCTTAGTCACGACACGTTTTAAACACAATGAACTCGCTTACTATTCCTTTTACTTGTTATTTTCACAGAGGCATCTAACATGGTGTTACTTGGAAGCAGGTTAGCGAGCGACTATATCCATGCTCCTCTCCTCTCTGCCTATCTGCGCGCGGGAACCGCTTAATTCTGACTGGCTATTGATCTGCATGACCAATCAGAATGATCCTTCCAGATCACTCTCACGGCAAAACTTGCTTTAGCCAACCACTAATCAGATAGTCATTTACGTCATTACAATTTCAGTTTCTAGTTTATTGTTTAAAAAATAGAACGAAATTCAAAACATTCTTTACATTAATGTAGAAACTTATTCCACTTCCGATTTTATTCTGGCTGCTCTCTTACAAAATCAAACTCACGTTGACATACGTCATCAGCATCGTGGTTGCAACAAAATTTTCGGACGGTTCAATTTTATAAGGTTTTACATAAAATGACATTAAGTTTTAAAGTATATCCTGCATACACTCTCTTATCCATTCCTATGTATTCACACAGCAAAATAATAAACAAACAATAGTTTTGAATGTTTTTTATATTACATAATGTAGAGTATTTAAAGTTCAGAAAACAAAATTCCAATTAAGTTATTTTTTTATACTGTGAGCTTCGTTATGACTTAAGATGACAATAAGACATTTGGTTATTGTTCATAACTGAGTTTTGAAACATAAGTGTCAGTTTTAGGACATTTAAGTAATTTTCTTAATCTCCGTAACTATAGTAGATAAAAATCTGAAATTTTGACAAGATCCCTTCCTTAATAACAAAAGATTGCGTACCAAGTTTGAACAACATCGGATGATGATTACTATGGTTTATTTAGATTCGTAGGGGGTATGAATTTGCGTACAGACAGAATGTTACTTGAGACCGTTCTCATGGCTGGTAACGTCACTGCGCTGTGAGTCAGAGGGAAGAAAAACATAGGCGTCTGAAATCACTGTGCTACACGGCTGCGTGCCTTACTGCATCGAATGTTATTGCGTAATAACTTGCTACGTTACAGACGGAATGCCGTGCAAAGGGGCCTGGGTTCGATTCCTGACTCTCCGTTCAGGAACTGAGTGTTGTGTTGTCCTCATCATCATCACGAATGCATTCTAAGTAAGAGGATGTTTCCATGACTGCCGACGCTACATTAATTACGCCGTCAGCACCAACGAGCTGACGCTGACATCGCGACGCATCATCTCTACCAACAGATAAGCTGCAACGCCAAGCGCTCTCCCCCTATAAAGACTCAGAGCATTTCAAACTGTTTCAGCTGTAATTACTTTGTCCTTTGTAACTAGCACCTCTCTATATTTACTTTCCTCAAAAATAAAAGTAGTTTCTATAAAGCGTGTTCGTAAATCAGTGTTGATATTTGTTTATATTGTTGAGCCAACCCTTTAACACTAATTGTTACTATTATTTTCTCTGTCATATTCATTCGTTTTGTTCTACTTGTTACTGCATGTTTTTACGGATTCTTTTGAAGTGTATATTTTCACGTAAGTGGGCAGTTTCTCTCAGGCGAATTTAAGTGTTTTGGATATGGTATTTGCAGGTCTGCACAAGTTGCGGTGTCCGCCATTAAATTCCTGGCGCCGACCAATGACAGCAAAGCATGCTACTGGCGGAAAGTTTGATTTTTACAGCTGTCAACTGCGTAAACTGTTTTCAAATTTAATAGGATATCGCATTACGGCATTCTCATTACCAAATGTGAGATTATTTAATACTTTCAGTTACAGTCGAGCAAAATTATAGCCATTTTCTTAATTATTTACGAATTTATTTGCTGGACTTTTCGTGTTATATGTTCTTTCGGTGTTTGTTGCTAAACTGTAACTTGGTTACTTTCGCTAAGTTCACATATGGCTAGGTAACACAGCATGTTATGGCTTCAGTTCGTTACACTACGGAGTCATTTTCTTCACAACGTCCTCGCCGTGGGAACAGGTTCGGTCAGCTGCTAGCTCATGCCCGGCTTCCACCAGGTTGCCCCACTGCTGGCCACACGAACTCGCAGCTCACACCCGTATTTGACGCTCCCTTATTGTCCCCATTTCTCGGCACAGACTCACTCACGTCTCCGACCAAGGGCGCCCGCAGCTCGAGGGGGGCCGTGCTGTCGATAGACCACCACACCTCAGGCGACCTCTCTGGGCAGCCAGGGACCAGCAGTCTCTGGACACGCCTTTGGTAGTGGCCAGATATTCAACGTGCTGTAATTTTCGGCACAGTCTGTATGCTTCCACGACCAGCGTGAATGATTTTGTGCTAACAACTTTCAATGTTTGCAAGAACTACTGGAAAGATGATTTGGAAAATGTCAGTAATTTGATTTTTCCTGATTTAGATAGTTTTGTATAGATGTCTTTGTTGTCATATCACAGGTTATAATAGTGTTTTATTACTTACTAGTTTTCTAGTCTCTCCCTGCCCATTTTCTCCACCTCCCTCGCTCATTCCATCTATTTATTCCCCTCCCCCCTATTTCTCCGTCTCTCTATCCATCTACTCCTCCCCCTCTGTCCACCTCCTCTCCTACTTTACCTCTTCATCTCCTTTTGCCCCTCTCCCAGTCTCGTCTTTTCCCCATCTTTCCGTCTATCTCCATCTTCCACCTCTCCCTTGTCCATCCCCTCGTCATCGCTCTTTGTTTATCTCCCGTTCCTCGTCTCTGTCCATATCAACCTCCCCACTCTCTATCTCCTCATCCCGTCCTCTCTGACCATCACGTCGCCTGACATCATCAGTGGGATTAAAAATGATTATTCTGTGACTATAATATTATTCGTAACTAATTAGTTCAAAACACATTACCTACTTTACAATTGGCAACCGTATACATTCATTGTTTCATCAGTAAACATTATTCAACCATATCCTAGCTAACAGATCAAATCTGAACTTTACAATTATACACTACTGGCCATTAAAATTGCTACACCAAGAAGAAATGCAGATGATAAACGGGTATCCATTGGACAAATATATTACACTAGAACTGACATGTGATTATATGTTCACGCAATTTGCGTACATATATCCTGAGAAATCAGTACCCAGAACAACTACCTCTGGCCGTAATAACGGCCTTCATACGCCTGGGCATTGAGCTTGGATGGCGTATACAGGTAAAGCTGCCCATGCAGCTTCAACACGATACCACAGTTCATCAAGAATAGTGACCGGCGTATTGTGACGAGCCAGTTGCTCGGCCACCATTGACCAGACGTTTCCAGTTGGTGAGAGATCTGGAGAATGTGCTGGCCAGGACAGCAGTCGAACATTTTCTGTATCCAGAAAGGCCCGTACAGGACATGCAAGACGCGGTCGTGCATTATCCTGCTAAAATGTAGGGTTTCGTAGGGATCGAATGAACGGTCGTAACACGTCTGAAACGTGACGTCCACTGGTCAAAGTGCCGTCAATGCGAACAAGAGGTGACCGAGACGTGTAACCAATGGCACCCATACCATCACGCCGGGTGATACGCCAGTATGGCGATGACGAATACATGCTTCCAATGTGCGTTTACCACGATGTCGCCAAACACGGATGCGACCATCATGATGCTGGAAACAGAACCTGATTCATCCGAAAAAATGACGTTTCGCCATTCGAGCATCCAGGTTCGTCGTTGAGTACGCCATCGCAGGTGCTCTGTCTTTGATGCAGCGTCAAGGGTAACCACAGCCATGGTCTCCGAGCTGATAGTCCATGCTGCTGCAAACGTCGTCGAACTGTTCGTGCAAATGGTTGTTGTCTTGCAGACGTGCCCATCTGTTGACTCAGGGATCGAGATGTGGCTGCACGATCTGTTACAGCCATGCGGATAAGATACCAGTCACCTCGACTGCTAGTGATACGAGGCCGTTGGGATCGAGCACCGCGTTCCGTATTACCCTCTTGAACGCACCGATTCCATATTCTGTTATCAGTCATTTGATCTCTACCAACGCGAGCAGCAATGTTGCGATACGATAAACCGCAATCGCGATAGGCTACAATCCGACCTTTATCAAAGTCGAAAACGTGATGGTACACATTTCTAATCCTTAAACGAGGCATCACAACAACGTTTCACCAGACAACGCCGGTCAACTTCTGTTTGTGGATAAGAAATCGATTGCAAACTTTCCTCATGTCAGCACGTTGTAGGTGTCGCCACCGGCGCCAACCTTGTGTGAATGCTCTGAAAAGCTAGTAATTGGCATATCACAGCATCTTCTTCCTGTCGGCTAAATTTCGCGTCTGTAGCACGGCGAGTAATGTAATTCCTTTAAGTCTTTACTTAGTACGTAAACTTCTCTGCAGTTGATTACTTGTACACTTTCGTATATCGCTGTGGTCGAAATATTTCGGAAATGATGCCTTCCAGTTCATAAGTACATCTAATCACAGGCAAAATTAAATATGCCAAAATGAAACGATAGAGATCCACATTCTGTATGCACCTGATGGTTCTGTATGATAAAAAAGTTACTATACTGATATTTGGTAACTAAAACAGATGTATATTGCTGCATACAAAGATATTGTCCAAAGGAAACAACTAACTGAGCCCCCTTATGAATATCAGCTACACTGGAGGGACATACCTGCAGGTGTAGATACTATAGGCGGGTGGGGAATATGAGAAACTGGAAATGTGACGTAATGGTGGGAGGTAACATTTATAGAGTGAGGGAGAGGTGATGGAGATTAATTACTGGAATAAATAAAACGAAACTAGCGTTTCTCTCGGTGAAAAACTGGTCCTGAATCAAAGGCATACAATACGATTAGTTAAAAGGAATTCCCCGCTTTTCACAGAACGAAACGAAGCCATGAGGGTTGTCACTGGGGGCTTATAACTCGATGAATGCTTGACAACCAGAGTGGATTCTCTCTCACCCTCGCCATCCACATGCACGACACTGAATGTCCAGTGCTCTTCTGTACTCTGTGTTACTGCTGCCAGAAAAATTTTCCACTCTGTGTTCAGAGCTTCCGAACTTTTAATTTGGAAAACGAATGAAGGGCCCTGAAGGGAAATCGCATTTTACTGACAGTTAAGCGTATGAGCTTTTCAAACGAGCTTTTACCCTAACGTGCTTCGCAATATTCTAAAAGGAAAAAACTTGTATATTAACGTCAAATTAATGAAGTTTTTTGGGTACGTAATGGTAGTTCAATTGAACGGAGATAAGGAAGGAAATAGGCCGCTATATCAAATATGCTACATTTCAATCATCCCTGACGCGATTTGGGAAAGCTACAGTAAACTACAAATGGTTCAAATGGCTCTGAGCACTATGGGACTTAACATCTGAGGTCATCAGTCCTCTAGAACTTAGAACTACTTAAACCTAACTAACCTAAGGACATCACACACATTCATGCCCGAGGCAGGATTCGAACTTGCGACCGTAGCGGTCACGCGGTTCCAAACTGAAGCGCCTAGAACCGCACGGCCACACCGGCCGGCTAGTAAACTACAAATCGGAGGACCCGCACCAAGGTATGGATCCCTGTAGTCACATTCCAGAATTATACCACTGAACCACTTCGCTTGGTTTTATTGTGAAAACAGCGTTTATGAGCGGACCGAAACGATCTAATTAGTCATTCAGGGACCATACTGGTGCTTAAACAGAATATGACGGAGAGAAGACTGAAATACTGCAATCGGTCTTCGGAGAATGTTTCACAGTGGAAGGTCATAATGCGGTTGCTTCTTTCAGGCACGAAAGCCGAAATAGCTGATATTGAGATAAGTAGGTGATCGCACAGTAGAAAATCACCTGAAATCGTAAAATTGTGGAAATTCACCTGCACCAGATGAGACACGTGAGACATTCTAGCCGAAGGAACGCTGGAGAAACGAAGGGTACCAAGGTTTTTGGAAAAAAAAGGTCATTCGCGTTTTCAGTAAGGATTGAAGCACTGCCGTTACATCCTCTCGTATTTGACGTTAATTTGATCTAACCTTTTTGGTGTAAAATGAAATAAAATACATCGGTTTGCACTCAGAGGAAATAGCTGTTGTTCGAATCCTAACAAACTATGTACCACGTACCAGCTGTCTGCATCGGGAAGCAGAAACCTTACAGGGGTTCGTGACTCAACAGAATTGCAGACCTACCTTTTGGTCCTGCATTTTCGATGTCCATCTGCACATGTTCGACCTGTTAACTTAACTGAAGTATCTACAGTGCAGCTAATAGTATACTGCGCTCCAACATATGAACTCTGATAATGAATTATTCTAAGACTACACACTCACAAAAGGATCAAAAAACGTGGTAAAATTTTCAGACATTGTTAGGGATTAACATCCTTCAATGTTGCAAGTGTATCGTCGTTACATTAACTGCACAATGTTGTAAGCTCTTTATTCAGAATTCAAGGAGTTCACGCGACCGCAATTCCTTCCCCTCAGCATGATACAACCAATACCAAGAAAAAAGTTACTCACGTATGAATTAACAGTTCTGAGCTGCCATAACTTGGTGGTAAGGTCTTATGGTACCAAACTGCTGAGGTCATCGGTCCCTAAGCCTACACACTACTTGTTGTTGTTGTTGTGGTCTTCAGTCCTGAGACTGGTTTGACGCAGCTCTCCATGCTACTCTATCCTCTGCAAGCTTCTTCATCTCCCAGTACCTACTGCAGCCTACATCCTTCTGAATCT